>NC_054378.1:129784396-130074396 GCF_017654675.1 Xenopus laevis | reverse complement strand
ATTTATCAACATTGAATCTCATTTGCCACTTAGCTGCCCAGATTGCCAGTTAGTCAAGATCCTGTTGCAAGTGCCACATCCTGGATGGAATTAATTGGGCTGATAGTTTTGTGTCATCTGCAAACACTGATACATTACTTACAACACCCTCCCCTAAGTCATTAATGAACAAGTTAAATAAAAGTGGCCCCAATACTGAGCCCTGAGGGACCCCACTAAGAACCTTACTCCAAGTAGAGAATGTCCCATTAACAACCACCCTCTGTACCCGATCCTGTAGCCAGTTTCCTATCCATGTGCAAACTACTTCATTAAGCCCAACAGACCTTAGTTTAGAAAGCAGTCGTTTGTGGGGCACAGTATCAAATGCTTTGGCAAAATCCAAATAGATCACATCTACTGCCCCCCACTGTCCAGCATCTTACTTACCTCATCATAAAAAGCAATCAAATTTGTCTGACATGACCTATCCTTCATAAAGCCATGCTGATTGTTGCTCATAATGACATTCATTAGGACAACATTTTGAATGTGATTCCTTAACAAGCCTTCAAATAATTTGCCCACCACCAATGTCAAACTTACTGGCCTTTAATTGCCAGGCTGAGATCGTAATCCCTTTTTAAATATTGGAATAACATCAGCTGTTCTTCAATCCATAGGCACCATACCAGATGAAAGTGAATCTGAGAAAAGCAGAAATAGGGGCTGATCTAAAACTGAACTAAGCTCTCTTAGAACCCGGGGGTGTATGCCATCAGGCCCTGGAGCCTTGTTTACATTAACTCTTATTAAAGCTTTATGAATCATATCCTGAGTCAGCCACTGACTAGATTGAACTGAGCCATTAAACGCTGAGAGTCCCCGTGCCTCTGGATTCAGATACAGACAATAACCTGTGAAATTTATATAAATCAGTTTGGGGTATTTCTGCCCTGAGTTTCCAGTCTGTAGCGTCTGTGTGTACCAGCCGAGGACTTGCCCTTGATGCCACTTTATGTGACGGTCCAATGATTCCTCATTCCAACTCTACTGCTCATTTCTATCCTGTGCTCCAAGATCTTACTATCTACATTGGAGGCCCCAAATCACAACTGTACCTAGGGCCCCATTTTTTGTATATCCACCTCTGTGTAAACGACATTGAAACTGGGATCTTTAAATCAGCGTCTCATCCTCATTCCCCCAGCGCACGGCACAGAATGGCTTCCGCTCGGCTCATATTTGCCGCATTGGCACAGTTTATTGGCGAAGTTTAATTCAGACAGTAATGGTGCGTGACACAGACATCCCTCACCTCGTCTTCTCCTCTGTCTCCTCATCATAGCACAGAAGCAATTTCATTGTCATACACAGTGGAGAACATCTCTCCGAGCAGCACCCCACTGTGCCCCCCACCTTCATAAAATATCTTCCAAGCAGATTAGTAAGAGGAAGTCACTTGTGTAGGAAATAAACATGAAGGGAGAATTTTTCATTCACTCTTGTGTCTCTTGGCCCTGTACTTTACACTAAGTTCACCAGAGCTCTCCTGTGTCTCATGGCCTGTACTTTACACACAGTTCACCAGAGCTCTCTTGTGTCTCATGGCCTGTACTTTGCACTAAGTTCACCAGAGCTCTCCTGTGTCTCATGGCCTGTACTTTACACACAGTTCACCAGAGCTCTCTTGTGTCTCTTGGCCCTGTACTTTGCACTAAGTTCACCAGAGCTCTCATGTGTCTCATGGCCTGTACTTTACACACAGTTCACCAGAGCTCTCCTGTGTCTCATGGGCTTTACTTTACACACACAGTTCACCAGAGCTCTCTTGTGTCTCATGGCCTGTACTTTGCACTAAGTTCACCAGAGCTCTCCTGTGTCTCATGGCCTGTACTTTGCATTCAGTTCACCAGAGCTCTCTTGTGTCTCTTGGCCCTGTACTTTGCACTAATTTCACCAGAGCTCTCCTGTGTCTCATGGCCTGTACTTTGCATTCAGTTCACCAGAGCTCTCTTGTGTCTCTTGGCCTGTACTTTACACACAGTTCACCAGAGCTCTCTTGTGTCTCTTGGCCTGTACTTTACACACAGTTCACCAGAGCTCTCTTGTGTCTCTTGGCCCTGTTCTTTACACACAGTTCACCAGAGCTCTCTTGTGTCACTTGGCCTGTACTTTACACACAGTTCACCAGAGCTCTCTTGTGTCTCTTGGCCTGTACTTTGCATTCAGTTCACCAGAGCTCTCCTGTGTCTCGTGGCCTGTACTTTACACACAGTTCACCGGAGCTCTCTTGTGTCTCTTGGCCTGTTCTTTACACACAGTTCACCAGAGCTCTCTTGTGTCTCTTGGCCCTGTACTTTGCACTAAGTTCACCAGAGCTCTCCTGTGTCTCATGGCCTGTACTTTGCATTCAGTTCACCAGAGCTCTCTTGTGTCTCTTGGCCTGTACTTTGCATTCAGTTCACCAGAGCTCTCCTGTGTCTCGTGGCCTGTACTTTACACACAGTTCACCGGAGCTCTCTTGTGTCTCTTGGCCTGTTCTTTACACACAGTTCACCAGAGCTCTCTTGTGTCTCTTGGCCCTGTACTTTGCACTAAGTTCACCAGAGCTCTCCTGTGTCTCATGGCCTGTACTTTGCATTCAGTTCACCAGAGCTCTCTTGTGTCTCTTGGCCTGTACTTTACACACAGTTCACCAGAGCTCTCTTGTGTCTCTTGGCCCTGTACTTTGCACTAAGTTCACCAGAGCTCTCCTGTGTCTCATGGCCTGTACTTTGCATTCAGTTCACCAGAGCTCTCTTGTGTCTCTTGGCCTGTACTTTACACACAGTTCACCAGAGCTCTCATGTGTCTCTTGGCCTGTACTTTACACACAGTTCACCAGAGCTCTCTTGTGTCTCTTGGCCTGTACTTTACACACAGTTCACCAGAGCTCTCTTGTGTCACTTGGCCTGTACTTTACACACAGTTCACCAGAGCTCTCTTGTGTCTCTTGGCCTGTACTTTGCATTCAGTTCACCAGAGCTCTCCTGTGTCTCTTGGCCTGTTCTTTACACACAGTTCACCAGAGCTCTCTTGTGTCTCTTGGCCCTGTACTTTGCACTAAGTTCACCAGAGCTCTCTTGTGTCTCATGGCCTGTACTTTGCATTCAGTTCACCAGAGCTCTCCTGTGTCTCATGGCCTGTACTTTACACACAGTTCACCAGAGCTCTCTTGTGTCTCTTGGCCTGTACTTTACACACAGTTCACCAGAGCTCTCATGTGTCTCTTGGCCTGTACTTTGCATTCCGTTCACCAGAGCTCTCTTTTGTCTCTTGGCTCTGTACTTAACACACAGTTCACCAGAGCTCTCTTTTGTCTCTTGGCTCTGTACTTAACACACAGTTCACCAGAGCTCTCATGTGTCTCTTGGCCTGTACTTTGCACTGAGTTCACCAGAGCTCTCATGTGTCTCGTGGCCTGTACTTTACACACAGTTCACCAGAGCTCTCTTGTGTCTCTTGGCCCTGTACTTTGTACACAGTTCACCAAACGAAGTAGAGACATTCTACTCAATATATACTAGGGGCAGAAATATCAAAAAGTGAGGTTGGAGTTTACTGCAGAAAAACACGCTCACCTTCTATTCGTTCCTATAGGATTTTTCAAAAGTGTATTTAGCAATGAGTGAGAATGAGAGTTTACTATTTGATAAATACATTTCTAAAAATCCCATAGGAACAAATAGAAAGTTATTTGACAAAGTTGTTCTTCTGGTGAATTTTAACTTTTACTTTCCCCAAACAACACTATTGTACACAATACACATCGCAACACACTTTTCAGGCATTATCTAGTCAGAGACCTACTTAATAACCCTTTGTTGCACAAACTCTAGTTTCTCCCCCACTATATGCAATTCTATAACACAGAAATCTGTAATCCTTGGGCAGTTGTATAATCTTACTGATTTCTACGGTGCTTTCCTATAATATAAAGTGAATTTTTAGCTAACTGGTACACATTTTTACATACATATGAGTATCTTCGCTATCAATTAAAAAAATGGCTAATACAGTTTTAATGCACCAATTCCTTAATTCTTGTGTTCAATTCATTTATCAATTAATTTTGGTCATGTAGCAACTGAATAAATTTTAATGAAATAATCCATTAATTGAGTTAAAATGTAATAATATATTTAATTCATTTATCAATTAATTTTGGTCATCTAGCAACTGAATAAATTTTAATGAAACAACCAATTCATTAATTGAGTTAAAATGTAATAATATATTTAATTCATTTATCAATTAATTTTGGTCATGTAGCAACTGAATACATTTTAATGAAATAATCAATTAATTGAGTTAAAATGTAATAATATATTTAATTCATTTATCAATTAATTTTGGTCATGTAGCAACTGAATACATTTTAATGAAATAATCAATTCATTAATTGAGTTAAAATTTAATAATATATTTTATTAATTTATCAATTAATTGGAACAGAATAGAATAATACATTAATTTATTAACTGTTGTTCACGAATTAATTAGTCAATAAATAAGTCAAAGAATCAATCAAGTAATCCATAAGTCAATCAGTTGATTACTATTTCAAAACAAGACGCGACGGGAGATCTCTCCGTTCCCTTACCTCCTGGCGCGTCTCTTCTCAAATCCTAGTGCGCAGGCGCGTACTTCTGGGTTGAGCGCAATAGGATCCCATTGATGCTGGCGTCCCATCTCCTGCTATGGACGCTGGGTGTCATGACGTCATCCTTGGGCGCCAGATTCGAATCCTTGGCGCCAAATCCCCTTTAAAAGGCCAGTCCATTTTTACAATGCCCAAGCTTGTTCAAATTCCACTGTTCCTGCCGAAGTGTTTATTGTGACTTTGAATTTCTGGTTTTTGGCTTCTGCCCGACCCTTGACTACGATTCCTGCTGCCTGTCTTTAACTTTTCGCCTGACTTCGACTATGTCTTCTCTAAATCCTTGCCGGTACCTCGCTTACGGACTTGTTACGCACCTCCTTGTCGGCTTCCGCAACAGAAAGCCCGGGGTCCCAAAAGGGCGTCGGGGAACACCGGAACCCACAGGGTTTACCTGTGCGTCCGCAGGTACTTTCGCTGAACAAGGTTCCAGATAACGCGGTCGTTACAAAAACATTCATCCAATGAATGATACGTTTGTGAATAGTAGTGAGAAATCTAAGAATCATTCATTAAGTTGGGTTTTACAAATTCATAATAAATAGTTGATTAACCCTTAGATAAATGTATCTCATTTGTGGTACATAGTTAATTAGCCATTAGACAAGTGCTCATGTGCATTTTTTTAAACATAATGTTAATGCCAAACACTGGAAGAAATACAGATACAATAAATAGTAGAATAATTATTGAAAAGTAATGCTTAATAATTTATACGCACCAAATGTGTAAGGGACAGGGTGCAGAATCTGCTCATCCTTAAGGGAAATAGATCCAGGTGCTTAGCCCTGAGTTTTGGGTATAGGGGGGAATACTAAAGAGAAACCCCAGTGCTCAGTCTTATTTAGAAAAGGGAAGGGAAATAATCAGGGGTGTAACTATAGAGGAAGCAGACCCTGCGGCTGCAGGGGGGCCCAGGAGGTATAGGGGCCCCACGAGGCCCTAATTCATATACAATTTCAATAAATATTGGAGAAACAAGTCAACCTCTAATCATTTTGGGGGCCTGAAAAATAATTTGCTGTGGGGCCCAGTAATATCTAGTTACGCCACTGGAAATAATAATTGAAAAAACTAGAAATGTTTTATTGGCTGCAGATCCTAATGCTCTCTCCCCTGATCATTTCTATAAAGAATGGGGGGGTAGAAAATAAAATGAAAGCAATTGTAAGGCAATGTTATCTGTCGCATTCCGTGGGTATTTTTAAATCCAATCACATGAAACCATTGGGCCCGTAATGTTCCCTATTAGTCATCGGTGGCATCTCATTTCCGCCACTGGCTTTAATTTTCGACTATTGGGAAGAGCAGGAATATCTAAACAGGTACCAGAATAATTCCCCTGTCGCCTGTGTTTTTGTTGTGGTTTTGGTACCTGATGCGCGAGATAAGGAGTGGGATAGTTGGGGCTGATTGGAAACAAATGAAGATATATGGAAACAATATGAGAGGAGACTCGTAGCACCGGACGCAACACTCTCCTTGCACTCGGCTCAACTTAAATAAATCTGCCACTGATAAAGAAACTCACCCAGGGAAATAAATGCTTTTTCAGCTGAGAAATTGTATGTGGTTCCTAATCTGCAATGTCCTTAAAGGGATACTGTCATGGGAAAAAAATAGTGCTACTCCAGCAGAAATATGCACTGAAATCCATTTCTCAAAAGAGCAGACAGATTTTTTTATATTCAATTTTGAAATCTGACATGGGGCTAGACATATTGTCAATTTCCCAGCTGCCCCAAGTCATGTGACTTGTGGCTGCACTTTAGGAGAGAAATGCTTTCTGGCAGGCTGCTGCTTTTCCTTCTCAATGTAACTGAATGTGTCTCAGTGGGACATGGATTTTACTATTGAGTGTTGTTCTTAGATCTACCAGGCAGCTGTTATCTTGTGTTAGGGAGCTGTTATCTGGTTACCTTCCCATTGTTCTGTTGTTAGGCTGCTGGGGGGGAAAAGGGAGGGGGTGATATCACTCCAACTTGCAGTATAGCAGTAAAGAGTGATTGAAGTTTATCAGAGCACAAGTCACATGACTTGGGGCAGCTGGGAAATTGACAATATGTCTAGCCCCATGTCAGATTTCAAAATTGAATATAAAAAAATCTGTTTGCTCTTTTGAGAAATGAATTCCAGTGCAAAATTCTGCTGGAGCAACACTATTAACTGATTCATTTTGGAAAAAAATTTTTTGCTCATGACAGTATCCCTTTAACATTAGATGAGTAAATGTTACTTACATTCTGCTTAACCAACAACACCGCCAGCTGCATGACAATTTGGTAGAGGCTCAATCTGGGCACAAGTAAAGGGAATAAACTACAGCTATATTATATAGGGATCCCACTTCCCTGATGTACACGCAATACGGTCAGTTTCATCAGGAGTCAGTTAATCTGCTGCTATGTTTTGGGGAGTGAGAGGAAACTGATGAAGATTTGGGAAGAAGAGACTCATTGCAGGTAGTGCTCAGGTTGGGATTGAACTCATGATGAGTGTTAGGTCACAGTTAAAAGCGGAGGTCTGTACTTGAAAAGAGAAATAAGACATTTAAGATTTATGGGTTCTTAGGTGTAACAGTCACCCTGCTACAGTTCCAGGGGTACCCAGGGTACAAATAAGCACTCACCCTAAATCTCCCCCTAACTGACCTTCAGACTGGGCCCCCTTAGCTCATAACAAGGTTACAGATATATAGAAACATTGGGGTAACAGTCACCCTGCTATAGTTCCAGGGGTACCCAGGGCACAAATAAGCACTCACCCTAAATCTCCCCCTAACTGACCTTCAGACTGGGCCCCCTTAGCTCATAACAAGGTTACATATATATATAGAAACATTGGGGTAACAGTCACCCTGCTATAGTTCCAGGGGTACCTAGGGCACAAATAAGCACTCACCCCAAATCTCCCCCTAACTGACCTTCAGACTGGGCCCCCTTAGCTCATAACAAGGTTACAGATATATAGAAACATTGGGGTGTCACCCTGCTATAGTTCCAGGGGTACCCAGGGTACAAATAAACACTCACCCCAAATCTCCCCCTAACTGGCCTTCAGACTGGGCCCCCTTAGCTCATAACAAGGTTATAGATATATAGAAACATTGGGGTAACAGTCACCCTGCTATAGTTCCAGGGGTACCCAGGGTACAAATAAGCACTTACCCCAAATCTCCCCCTAACTGGCCTTCAGACTGGGCCCCCTTAGCTCATAACAAGGTTACAGATATATAGAAACATTGGGGTAACAGTCACCCTGCTATAGTTCCAGGGGTACCCAGGGTACAAATAAACACTCACCCCAAATCTCCCCCTAACTGGCCTTCAGACTGGGCCCCCTTAGCTCATAACAAGGTTACAGATATATAGAAACATTGGGGTAACAGTCACCCTGCTATAGTTCCAGGGGTACCCAGGGTACAAATAAGCACTCACCCCAAATCTCCCCCTAACTGACCTTCAGACTGAGCCCCCTTAGCTCATAACAAGGTTACAGATATTTAGAAACATTGGGGTGTCACCCTGCTATAGTTACAGGGGTACCCAGGGTACAAATAAGCACTCACCCCAAATCTCCCCCTAACTGACCTTGAGACTGTGCCCCCTTAGCTCATAACAAGGTTACAGATATTTAGAAACATTGGGGTGTCACCCTGCTATAGTTACAGGGGTACCCAGGGTACAAATAAACACTCACCCCAAATCTCCCCCTAACTGACCTTGAGACTGTGCCCCCTTAGCTCATAACAAGGTTACAGATATATAGAAATATTGGGGTGTCACCCTGCTATAGTTCCAGACATCAGAATAGCTTTAGTGTAACTTTATGAAGACCAGTCCCACAGAATGGGAACTAATGACCAATTAGTGGTGACAGTTGTGTATGCAGCCCCTATATAGCATTATGCCAATTATGGGAGGGAATAATCATGGCAAGTTTGGCATTTCCCTAAGTATTACACGTTACTGGAAAATGTCTGCAGTTCCTGTGTGCTCCAATAGAGATCACTGCTGCACAAATGGTGGTGATTTGATTTATTATAAGGATTTATCATCTTTGATTTATGTTTACATTAGTGAATGGAATACTGATGCTGTGAGGACTTCTGTCAGACCCTTAATGAAACTTCTAAGTACAATGCAGTATTTCCCTATCTACAAATATACAATACAATGGGTATATATATATATATATATATATAGACAATTACAAAAGTCCTCAGCACTGAGGACTTTTGTAATTGTCTATATGTATTTTGTGGTCACAGCCTCGCTGCACCCCCGCCTGATGGTTTTAAAAACTAGTGGTGAGCACAACTTTCCCTTGTTTTATATGTGTGTGTGTGTGTGTGTGTGTGTGTGTGTGTGTGTGTGTGTGTGTGTGTGTGTGTGTGTGTGTGTGTGTGTGTGTGTGTGTGTGTGTGTGTGTGTGTGTGTGTGTGTGTGTGTGTGTGTGTGTGTGTG
Source organism: Xenopus laevis (assembly GCF_017654675.1). Classification (NCBI taxonomy): domain Eukaryota; kingdom Metazoa; phylum Chordata; class Amphibia; order Anura; family Pipidae; genus Xenopus; species Xenopus laevis. The sequence continues at coordinate 130,065,249 of NC_054378.1, read as the reverse complement.
TGTGTGTGTGTGTGTGTGTGTGTGTGTGTGTGTGTGTGTGTGTGTGTGTGTGTGTGTGTGTGTGTGTGTGTGTGTGTGTGTGTGTATGTGTGTGTGTGTGTGTGTGTGTGTGTGTGTGTAAATTTCTAAGTCCCTTATGCCTTCATTACTGACACACAAGACGTTAGGAATCTCCTCCCATAAAGCCTTTATTTTGCATAATAAATGTCAGTGCTCATTGTGACTATTTATATGATCACAGAACAACCCCTCAGTGACTTGTAATATCCTTATCATTTACAGTAGGGGGTACATTATCCCTTATAATACATGAGTGATACTCAGAGTTCCCTGTATAACTCAGCCTGCAGCCTTGTGCCTTTATATGGTCACAGAACAACCCCTCAGTGACTTCTAATATCCTTATCATTTACAGTAGGGGGTACATTATCCCTTATAATACATGAGTGATACTCAGAGTTCCCTGTATAACTCAGCCTGCAGCCTTGTGTCTTTATATGGTCACAGAACAACCCCTCAGTGACTTGTAATATCCTTATCATTTACAGTAGGGGGTACATTATCCCTTATAATACATGAGTGATACTCAGAGTTCCCTGTATAACTCAGCCTGCAGCCTTGTGCCTTTATATGGTCACAGAACAACCCCTCAGTGACTTCTAATATCCTTATCATTTACAGTAGGGGGTACATTATCCCTTATAATACATGAGTGATACTCAGAGTTCCCTGTATAACTCAGCCTGCAGCCTTGTGTCTTTATATATTCACAGAACAACCCCTCAGTGACTTCTAATATCCTTATCATTTACAGTAGGGGGTACATTATCACTTATAATACATGAGTGATACTTGGTGGTATTCTCCTGCTTGTCTCTAAGGCAAGAAAGCCCATGTGCATATTCAGTGCTGGAGTTGCCATACAGATAGCTATACCAGTGCTTGGCCTTGGGTGCAATTGAACAGCTTGTATTTGCTTTAGAATCTACTCTCTGTATTCATATAGAAAGACTAAAAAAACAGCTGCTGTTTATGTTCTTTTTAATTATCTGTGACTGTTTTATAGCCCCCGACCCCTTTGAATGTAATAGCAGCTATTAAAGTAAAGATTTTTTTTGTGGGGGGGAGTGGTAATTAATGTTTTTGTCTATTATGGGGAAACATGAGGCAGATGGAGTCACCGCTGAGATCCCATTGTGTGTGATTGTGTGTGAGTGAGTGTGTGGTTGTGTGTGAGTGTGTGTGAGTGAGTGTGTGTGAGTGTGTGTGTGTGAGTGTGTGTGTGTGAGAGTGTGTGTGTGTGAGTGTGTGTGAGAGTGTGTGTGTGATTGTGTGTGAGTGTATGTGAGTGTGTGATTGTGTGTGTGTGTGTGTGTGTGTGTGAGTGTATGATTGAGTGTGAGTGAGTGAGGGAAAGTGCACAAACTGTCCCTATTTAGAAACCCCCCAGGGGCTCAGCAAAGGATTTTATAGTGAGGGAGATAATTGACTCTGGTGAATGAGACGAGGCTACTAATGTATTGTTAGGTCAGTCACTTAGAGCCTTATATCAGAGCTCAGTACAATCAACAGATTTTCTCAGTCGCACTCAATATCCATTCAAATAATTGAGAGAGATATCAAACTGTTGGTGAGCCGGACGCACCATAGTGACGGGAACAGTTTGCCCAGTGGAATTAAATAAAGAGAAGTCCAGTTATAAAGTGCTGCTGACCCACTGACCAGCCCCTTTCATCTCTGCATTGTGGAACTATAGAGACAAATAGGGCTCATGTCATTGGCTTAAAGGAAAACTATACCCCTCACACAATGTAGGTCTCTATAAGAAAATGTGGCATAAAAAGCTCATATGTAAATGTACCATTTTCATAATAAGATACTTTTTTAGTGGTATGTGCCATTGGGTAATCATAAATAGAAAATTGCCATTTAAAAAAAAAAAAGAAAAAAAAAAAAGGGCTGCCCCCTGGGATCTTATGATTCACGGTGCAAACAATCAAACAATACTTATTAGGTCACATGAGCCAATTGAGAGACAGAGTTGTGTCTTTTGCTTCCACACTTCTTCCTGTTACAGTTAGAGCTGCAGTATTTCTGGTCAGGTGATCTCTTCCTGTTACAGTTAGAGTTGCAGTATTTCTGGTCAGGTGATCTCTTCCTGTTACAGTTAGAGCTGCAGTATTTCTGGTCAGGTGATCTCTTCCTGTTACAGTTAGAGCTGCAGTATTTCTGGTCAGGTGATCTCTTCCTGTTACAGTTAGAGCTGCAGTATTTCTGGTCAGGTGATCTCTTCCTGTTACAGTTAGAGCTGCAGTATTTCTGGTCAGGTGATCTCTTCCTATTTACAGTTAGAGCTGCAGTATTTCTGGTCAGGTGATCTGACACACAGATCATCATGAAATGGTGGTTCAAGGCAAGAGATGTAAAAGGGCAATATTTATTTAAATGTATATACTGCACCAGTTTGGTAAGATTCTTGAATATGCCACTTAATTTGATATAAACCTGTTGCTCAAGTATTCATTTTGGGGGTATATTTTTTCTTTAAGCAGTTGAAATCCTACAATGCAACATTCCTTTCCAGAATTCCTGAATTAGGTGCAAATTTTTGCACAAGATCAGGGTTGAACTGGGCCATCAAGGGTGACCAAAGCGATCTCTTCCAGCAGCCCGGTGTCCACCCTAGCCCCCCCCCACCAGAGGGTTGCTTATCTGCACCTCCTTCATCCGGGTGGGGGGGAGGTTATGTTCTGGCAGGGGAGCGGGCTGGGTCGCCGGAGCCTACACAGGCTAGGGCCCAATAGATTTTTCCCTGGTGTCCCTACAACCCAGTTTGACACTGCCCCAGATTCAGGAGTTGGGCTAGTGAGCAAATAGGTGCAAGTGTGGTGGGTAGTGTGTCAATATGTGGGTACGGTTGCCACTCTCTGGTATTTACCGGCCTTGCAGGTACAACACCCTTCAAGGTGAGGGCTGGTATTAAAAACTTACCGGTAATATAGTTGCTGGCAAATCTACTGCACTCAGGTCCTGACCTGCTGCCTTAAAAGCGAGCTAAAGTCTAACTAAAGAAGTAAGTAGAAATGTTGTACATGATGTTTTGTGCTTCTGTACCAGCCCAAGGCAACCACAGCCCTTTAGCAGTAAAGATCTGTGTCTCCAAAGATGCCCCAGTAGCTCCCCATCTTCTTTTCTGCTGATTCACTGATTCACATGCTCTGTGCTGCTGTCACTTACTGAGCTTAGGGAGCCACTCACAATATACAGTACACATAGAATAGAAATGTCACAATATAAGGCTGATTAGTAATTAATACACATAATTACTACATGGCAGCACAGAAACCAGTGCAATTAGCATCAGAATTGAATAATCAGCAAACCTGTAGCATCAGCTTATATTACAGCCAGGGAAGCTCATTTTCTGCTGGATAATTAGTGACGAGCCCTAAGCTTAGCTTCTCAACAGCCAATCAGAGCCCACTGAGCATGTGAGTGTCACAGACACTTTCCAAGATGGTGACCCCCTGTGACAAGTTTGAAGTCCTGGATCATTGCTGCTATTGACAAGCTCAAACTTTAGCCTCGTGCAATAAGTTCACTATATAAAATAGGGCATTTTAGCCATATTTATTTTTAGAATTCAGTTCTCCTTTAACCCTCCGATCCACCCCACACTAATTTTATTGTTCTTTTTTCTCCTTCGATGATACTGTGACATCATAACCACACCCTCTTTGCCATCACCCTGCCTCCCCTGATTTCACAGACCGCCATTTTTGTTGCTGCCCCCCTGCTTATCGGTAATTTTATTCTAAAAAGATGGGAACCCTCTGTGTGAGTCAAGTAGTGAGGCTGAAGGCTTGCAGGTCTGGGTCGGGTGCAGATCCCCCCAGTTAGGTGCTGATTTCTACATTGGGTCACACAGAAGCAGCTCAAGAGGTCAGGGGTGGGTTCCTTATATAACACAGTATTTATGAATTGGGCAGTGACCCGACCCTTTAATTACACATAGAGGCGAGGGTGTGGCTAAATTACTAATAAAGGTCATTAGGTCTCATTGGAGCTGCGGTGCTGATTTTTCAAGTATGGGCTTGTTCCTCCTCTCAGAACTTTACCCAATAAAGCAAATGGCAAAGACTCCGACGGGATAGTCCTGTTTACATTACAGACTTACAGCCTCCAACTCCCATAAGCAGATATGGCGTCAGTCATTCAGTTTTTGAAAAGGGTTTGAATTAAATGGAAACATTTTTGACATTTACAGCCAGGAGCCCTGTGATACATGCAATAACACCCCTCATCCAGACTTCTCACACCCTTTCCAAATGGGGGGTCACTGACCCCATCTAAAGAACAAATTCTCTGGAAGGCTCTGTACCCTCCCATATATATTATCATTCTTTCTTTGGCCTCTCTGTCTGCATTGAAGAGGATTTGCAGAACAGTGACTTGCACCAAGTCTATCAAATGGAGCCTGATCAGGACATTTCTGCTGTCCCACCCCTTGAACTCTGAACTATAAAGTCCCCATGAACCCCAAATTAAGAGCGTCTAGAGAACAGCACAGAGGGAGTGGTAAAATATGATGTTTTTTATAGGCATTCTAGGATTTGCCCCAAATCTATCAAAGAAGATTAATGAGATTTTTCTCTATTGTGTCTCCATCAAAGTCCCAGATAAAAATAAGAAATTCCAGGTTGGCGCTACCTCCCCGACATAACGTTGCTTTATTTATATTTGCCCCAGTGATTTATCTCAGTAATTCTGCTAATTAGCCTGTAGCACTAATTACTATTCTCTCTCTTCTATTGGGGTTCATGGATTGAAGGAAAACCGGTGTTTTGAGATGCAGACGCGTCCCCTATATCTGCTGCACAGGAGAACATTATATTTGTTATGTGGAGGATTTAAGGGGTCAAAGCACTAGAAGTTCTCCTCAATAAAACTTGTGTGACACATCCCAAACCCCACCCTGGGATTCACTTTTTACCACTACCCCCATTGCCTGTAGAAGAGGTAGGTAGGGTTACCTAGTGTAGTCATTCTAAGAATGGGGTCAGGCTGAGGGGTAAGAGCAGAAAAGCCAGAGGACCAACGGGGGTAGGGTTGCCACCTTCTTTACTGCCGAACTCTGGGCAGGGGGCGGAGCCATGACATATGGGGGTGGGCTGTGATATGGGGGCGGGCCCATGAAACAAGGGGTAGGGATGCACCGAATCCACTATTTTGGATTCAGCCGAACCCTTGAATCTTTTGCTAAAGATTCAGCCGAATACCGGACCGAATCATAATTTGCATATGCAAATTAGGGGTGGGAAGGGGAAACCATTTTTTACTTCCTTGTTTTCTGACAAAAAGTCATGCAATTTCCCTCCCCGCCCCTAATTTGCATATGCAAATTAGGATTCAGATTCGGTTCGGCTGGGCAGAAGGATTCGGCTGAATCCGAATCCTGCCAAAAAGTCTGAATCCTGAACCGAATCCTGGATTCGGTGCATCTCTAACGAGGGGGAGTGTCACTGCATCAGGGGGCGGGCTATGACGTGACAATCTTAGGAAATCCTGCCTGGTTTTCCTTATTTGGAAAACCGGGCAGGCAGTTTTGACCCGGGCAACCTTTCAAAAAACCGGGCTGTAAGGGTCAAAATCGGACAGGTGGCAACCCTAATGGGGGGATGCAGAAAGCTTAATTCCATTGGGATCACCTGCCAGTTCAGGAATTTAAAGGGGTGGTTTACCTTTAAGATAAATTGACTCCCATTTGAAAGCTGGAAAGAGTTTAAAGAAAAATGCAAATATTTAAAAAACTATAAAAAAAAACAGAAAAATGAAAGCCAATTGAAAATTTGGTTAGATTTAGTCAACATAGAATGCCTAAACCAAACCAAATTTTCAATTGGTTTTCATTTTTATTTCTTCTTTTTTTTATAGTTTTTTTTAATCATTTGCATTTTTCTTTATACTCTTTCCAGCTTACAAATGGGGGGGTCACTGACCCCATCTAAAAAACAAATGCTCTGTAAGGCTACAAATGAAATGTTATTGTTACTTTTTATTACTCCTCTTCAGGGCCTCTCCTATTCATATTCCAGTCTCTTATTCCTATCAGTGCATGGGTGCTAGGGGAATTTGGACCCTAGCAACCAGATGGCTGAAACTGCAAACTGGAGAGCTGCTGAATAAAAAGCTAAATAACTCAAAAACCACAAATAATAAAAAATGCAAACAGATTACAGATTGTGTCAGAAGTTAATTTAAAGGTCATGTAAGTGGATCGAGTTAAGTGGATAGAGTTAGGCACAGAGAGATCCCAAGGGGAGCAGCACATTCCAGCAAATAAACTGTAACACCCAATTCTGACATTTCTGACCCACCTGAGAGAGTTCTGTAGGGACACTACTGGTTTGGGAAATCCCCTGTCACCTGTATCCTGGATACCTGGGCAGGAAGTGATTCCTATTGGTTTGAGTGGGTGGTGACCACTTCCTGTTGAGTTGAATGGAGTAATTGGGAGCCGGTTGCTCCTCCTTTTTGGGCTACACCTGAGGAACAGAGAGCATGTCTGCTGGGGAGCCAGGACCCAATAAAGGAACAGAGGTGAGGCCTTAGTGAAGTTGAGGAAAAGGGGAATGAGGTAGGTGAGAAGCTGCTGAAGTCTCACTGTAGGAGGGTGAAGCAGAGAGGCTGAGATAGAAAGTTCCAGGGCCCGTCTAGCTTTATGGATTTCCCCATCACCAGCCTCACTGACGGATTCTTATATCTGGGGGCAGACTAGTTGTTAGGGCAGTGGCTTACGGTGAGATTTGTCGCCCAGGATAAACATCAATAACTGAAGGGGGATGAATCTCCTGAAAAGGAGTCTCTATTGGAAATAACTGAAATCGCTGGCACTAAAACCAAAGTATCACTTTGCTCTTCCAAAGTCGCCCAAACTTGACTCACGAGGAAACTTTGGGCGACTTTGCAATATGTAGATATAAAATGGGCATGGTCTGTAGGGGTGTGGCTATAAAGTAGGGGTGCACCGAATCCACTATTTTGGATTCCCCCCTTTCCTTTGTGAAAGATTCGGCCGAATACCGAACCGAATCCGAATCCTAATTTGCATATGCACATTAGGGGTAGGAAGGGGAAAACATTTTTTACTTCCTTGTTTTGTGACAAAAAGTCACACGAATTCCCTCCCCTCCACTAATTTGAATATGCAAATTAGGATTTGGATTCAGTTTGGCTGGGCAGAAGAATCCAAATCCTGCTGAAAAAGGCAGAATCCTGAACCGAATCCTGGATTCGATGCATCCCTACTATAAAGTGGGATGGCCCCTAACCTCCTTTCCCTCCTCCTCCCTCTCCTTCTGTCTCTCATCCCCTCTCTTTCCCTTTCCTTTTCTCCCCTAATTGTTTGGCCTTACTCTCCCCCATCCTCCCTCTTCTCTCCCCTTCTATATTTCTCCTCTCCCCCATTTGTCGCTCTACTCCCTAACCCCCTCTCCCTTCTCTCCTTCTGTCTCTCATCCCCTCTCCTTTCCTTTTCTCCCCTAATTGTTTGGCCTTACTCTCCCCCATCCTCCCTCTTCTCTTCCCTTCTATATTTCTCCACTCCCCCATTTGTCTCTCTACTCCCTAACCTCCTCTCCCTTCTCTCCTTCTGTCTCTCTTCCCCTCTCCTTTCCTTTTCTCCCCTAATTGTTTGGCCTTACTCTCCCCCTTCTCTCCCCTTCTATATTTCTCTTCTACCCCATTTGTCTCTCTACTCCCTAACCCCCTTTCCCTTCTCTCCTTCTGTCTCTCTTCCCCTCCCCTCTCCTTTTCTCCCCCAACTGTTTGTCCTTACTCTCCCCCCATCCTCCCTCTTCTCTCCCCTTCTATATTTCTCCTCTCCCCCATTTGTCGCTCTACTCCCTAACCCCCTCTCCCTTCTCTCCTTCTGTCTCTCATCCCCTCTCCTTTCCTTTTCTCCCCTAATTGTTTGGCCTTACTCTCCCCCATCCTCCCTCTTCTCTTCCCTTCTATATTTCTCCACTCCCCCATTTGTCTCTCTACTCCCTAACCTCCTCTCCCTTCTCTCCTTCTGTCTCTCTTCCCCTCTCCTTTCCTTTTCTCCCCTAATTGTTTGGCCTTACTCTCCCCCTTCTCTCCCCTTCTATATTTCTCTTCTACCCCATTTGTCTCTCTACTCCCTAACCCCCTTTCCCTTCTCTCCTTCTGTCTCTCTTCCCCTCCCCTCTCCTTTTCTCCCCCAACTGTTTGTCCTTACTCTCCCCCCATCCTCCCTCTTCTCTCCCCTTCTATATTTCTCCTCTCCCCCATTTGTCTCTCTACTCACTAACCCCCTTTCCCTTCTCTCCTTCTGTCTCTCATCCCCTCCCCTCTCCTTTTCTCCCCCAACTGTTTGTCCTTACTCTCCCCCATCCTCTCTCTTCTCTCCCCTTCTATATTTCTCCTCTCCCCCATTTGTCTCTCTACTCCCTAACCTCCTCTCCCTTCTCTCCTTCTGTCTCTCATCCCCTCTCCTTTCCTTTTCTCCCCTAATTGTTTGGCCTTACTCTCCCCCATCCTCCCTCTTCTCTCCCCTCCTATATTTCTCTTCTACCCCATTTGTCTCTCTACTCCCTAACCCCCCTTTCCCTTCTCTCCTTCTGTCTCTCATCCCCTCCCCTCTCCTTTTCTCCCCCAACTGTTTGTCCTTACTCTCCCCCATCCTCCCTCTTCTCTCCCCTTCTATATTTCTCTTCTACCCCATTTGTCTCTCTACTCCCTAAGCCCCTTTCCCTTCTCTCCTTCTGTCTCTCATCCCCTCCCCTCTCCTTTTCTCTCCCCAACTGTTTGGCCTTACTCTCCCCCATCCCCCCTCTTCTCTCCCCTTCTATATTTCTCCTCTCCCCATTTGTCTCTCTACTCCCTAACCCCCTTTCCCTTCTCTCCTTCTGTCTCTCACCCCCTCTCCTTTCTATGTGCTCCTCTAACCCCATTTTCTTATCGCTTATGTCTTATTCCTTCACTTTTCTTCCCTTGAGCTTTATTTAATCCTTCTGCTTCTTCTTGCCACTCTGCAAGAGTTTCACTTAATTACAAACAATATTCAGGGTATAATTGTATAGGATTTACCCATTTTCGAAACAATATATTTTGCTGGAACATTACAGAATCATTTTGGCTGTTCAGTATAGAAGTCTGTACGAGGCTTAACATTGGAATGTGCAGTAATTGTGTGATGTTTCCAACTGAGAGAATTCAGATACTACAGGCCGTCACATGGGGGAAATGTTTGATGATAAAAAACATCCTTTCTTCTGATCTCAGGAGAGATTATTACAGGGAGAGTAGTGAAGTCGTATGATTCTCTCCCTAAAGCGGCTGTACTGGCTGATATATTAGACTGCTTTAAGGAAGGGACGGATGCTTAGTATAGTGCTGATTCAGGGACTGGCCCTATTATTATTTCACAGCTGTACATAATTCTGTGCCTTGTCAGATATGTCCCTTCAATTTGGCACCAGTATCCCTTTAAAGATCATCTGAAATCATTTTGTGATAGGAATCAGGTGTCTTTCAGGCTTGATACGAAGTGGGTGATATCAACAAACCAATGCATATGAGAATAAAATCATGTCCCATCCACTGCTTCTAAACTCCAATCAGAGAACGTTTTTTCATTGGTCGCGTCAATGCGCAGCAGGGGATACAGCGTGTAGGTAATAACGTTTTATAGGTGGTATCTCATTCCCGCAAGGAAGGGATACACTGCATTTTAAAGGGGAAATTCTTTCTTATATTATCAGTTCCTTTAGTTCCTGCACTCTAATGCACTCTAGTGAAAGAAGATAAAAGTGGGGATTCAAATTGCATATATCAAAAAGTAACATCAGGACCAGCACTCCCTATAAAACATATTTGATTTTGATGTGTTTAATAAATAAATATATTTTATAGGGAGTGCTGGTCCTGATGTCACTTTTTGATACATATACATTGAAAAATTTGAAACAGTGACGTTGTACAAAAACGTTTATCAACCAGATGAGTGAGAATCATGAACAGGCTCAGGGGGACCAACACTGAGACTGCTGAGGGCTCCAAATATTTCCAAATTGGACACCCATCACAGCTCTATGTCTTTATTGACACTCTGATTACTCATAAACAGATCAATCTTTACACCTCACCCCAATGAAGCATTTATTTCCAGGTTGCTTAAATACAGTACAGGTATGGGATCTGTTATCCAGAATGCTTGGGATAACAAATCTTTCTGTAATTTAGATCGTACCTTAAGTCTACTAGAAAATCATATAAACATTAACATTTTACCTCCAAAAACTGGGAAAGCTTATTGACTCAAGTATAAGCCTAGGGTGAGAAATGCAGCAGCTTCTGGTAAGTTTCAATCAAAAAATTGAGGGTTTCTGCTCCTATTGGAGGCGCCGGCGTCTCGTTTTTGGATTCCGGCGACCATTCTTGGACTCCGGCAAATATTCTTGGAGACTATTCTTGGACACCGGCGACTATTCTTAGACGCAGGCGACCGTTTTTGCACTTGACCAGAGTATAAGCCGAGGTAGAGTTTTTCAGCATATTTTGGGGGCTGAAAAACTCGGCTTAAACTCAAGTATATACGGTAAATAGGGGGCAGATTCAGGGCAGCGGGTGCAGAGTAATTTTGTCAGATGATTGTTTTCACTGGTCAACCTGCAACTGGCTGAACAAAGCTAATCACTGATTGGTTGCTATGGGTTACTGCCCCGGTTGCAAATTTGCCCAGTGTTTATAAATGAGCCCCACTGAATACATGTGAATATCTAGGGGCAAGACACAAGAAGCTGGAGGGCCGCATGTTGGATGTTCCTGATTATTGCATATTGGAGGCTAGATTTGTGCAGTGTCATAAACCAGGAGAAAGTGCTCATCCCTAGCAAACCTGAGCAGCGTGTAATTCACGTAAATGTCAGATTTCGTCTAGCGTGTAATAAATATCCACCCGTCAGCTTATTTCCCCTTTCTCCCCACCGCTCACTCGTTTGTACATCGTTTAATTGATTTTCTTCCAGCCACCCTCGCTTTTGTGTAAACTTAAGAACTGCGCAATTTTGCAGTCTATCCATGTAATAATTAACCGTTTGCACAGTGAGCGGTAACATGCAGGGTTTTTAGGAATAGGAAATTAAAATTAGTTTGAGAGCACGGCTGAAACCCGGATAGTAAGTTTCAGATGGATCTCGGGTGGACACAGAAATCTGTATATAAATGTGAATTAGTGTCACAAGGAGCAAATCATTCAGTTTCCCATTGGGTCTTAGGTAGGATTAAGCCAGGGATGCTAACAATATGGCACTATGGTTGTTGAACAACATATGTGAGGAGGTGCCATATTGATTCCCTTAGACAGTACAGTATGAGGGTATAGCTTATTGTGTGCCCAGAACATTCCTTCTCTGTATATTTGTATTTATACATATGGGAGGAGGGAGGTGCCATATTGATTCCCTTAGACAGTACAGTATGAGTGTATAGCTTATTGTGTGCCCAGAACATTCCTTCTCTGTATATTTGTATTTATACATATGGGAGGAGGGAGGTGCCATATTGATTCCCTTAGACAGTACAGTATGAGGGTATAGCTTATTGTGTGCCCAGAACATTCCTTCTCTGTATATTTGTATTTATACATAGGGGAGGAGGTGCCATATTGATTCCCTTAGACAGTACAGTATGAGGGTAAAGCTTATTGTGTGCCCAGAACATTCCTTCTCTGTATATTTGTATTTATACATATGGGAGGAGGAGGTGCCATATTGATTCCCTTAGACAGTACAGTATGAGGGTATAGCTTATTGTGTGCCCAGAACATTCCTTCTCTGTATATTTGTATTTATACATATGGGAGGAGGAGGTGCCATATTGATTCCCTTAGACAGTACAGTATGAGGGTATAGCTTATTGTGTGCCCAGAACATTCCTTCTCTGTATATGTGTATTTATACATATGGGAGGAGGGAGGTGCCATATTGATTCCCTTAGACAGTACAGTATGAGGGTATAGCTTATTGTGTGCCCAGAACATTCCTTCTCTATATATTTGTATTTATACATATGGAAGGAGGAGGTGCCATATTGATTCCCTTAGACAGTACAGTATGAGGGTATAGCTTATTGTGTGCCCAGAACATTCCTTCTCTGTATATTTGTATTTATACATATGGGAGGAGGAGGTGCCATATTGATTCCCTTAGACAGTACAGTATGAGGGTATAGCTTATTGTGTGCCCAGAACATTCCTTCTCTGTATATGTGTATTTATACATATGGGAGGAGGGAGGTGCCATATTGATTCCCTTAGACAGTACAGTATGAGGGTATAGCTTATTGTGTGCCCAGAACATTCCTTCTCTATATATTTGTATTTATACATATGGAAGGAGGAGGTGCCATATTGATTCCCTTAGACAGTACAGTATGAGGGTATAGCTTATTGTGTGCCCAGAACATTCCTTCTCTGTATATTTGTATTTATACATATGGGAGGAGGAGGTGCCATATTGATTCCCTTAGACAGTACAGTATGAGGGTATAGCTTATTGTGTGCCCAGAGCATTCCTTCTCTGTATATTTGTATTTATACATATGGGAGGAGGAGGTGCCATATTGATTCCCTTAGACAGTACAGTATGAGGGTATAGCTTATTGTGTGCCCAGAACATTCCTTCTCTGTATATTTGTATTTATACATATGGGAGGAGGAGGTGCCATATTGATTCCCTTAGACAGTACAGTATGAGGGTATAGCTTATTGTGTGCCCCGAACATTCCTTCTCTGTATATTTGTATTTATACATATGGGTAGGAGCTGCCATGCAGCAGAGTGGAAGTGAAATGACTGCAGCTTTCACCCATATAACCCAATACCAATACAGAAATAATGGATGAGCTACAGCCTAATGAAGATGGAACATAAACTATAATGATCAATGTTGTTCCCTTCTTTTAATTGTGATTGTGCCACACCTGCTGGTGATTGTGCTGTTTCAGTTCCCTTCTACCCCATCAGTAAAGTGCCACAGCCTAATTTTGCTTTGGGCTACCAGTATTAGGTATTGACCCCCTTTTGTTTAAACGACTCTCCCTTCCTTATGGTCTCCATTGCATTTGAACTGAAAGTGGGGGTCAGGCTTACGCTCTAAATCAGATATAGGAAGCTGCACTACATCTCCCAGCATGCTGTCTGGCACGGTTGAGAAACACACACAGGGAGCCGTAATGGTTACAGGACCCGAGAGACTTCTCCGGTGCACAAACAGCATTAGTTGCAGATGGTCGGCTGCCGGCAGACAGAGACGGACTTGGGCAGGGGACTGAGCCTCGTCAACAAACAGCAAAAAGTAGCCAACAATCAAATAAAGGAGAGAATTGATTGGCCGGTGGCTGACTTTAGCCCAGGGATTCCTCTGCTTCCCAAATTAATCATTTATTCATGCGCTGGAGTCACTTATCCAGCATTGAGTCAGCCATACTGCATTTCCTTCCCTACAGAAAGCCTTTTAATCCCCCCCCCACCAGCCTGAGTGCAGGGAAAGCCGAGGCCGAGGGGAAGGGATCCTGTGACTGGAGCAGGAGATGGGGGGCTGCCGGTGACATGGTTTAATGAGTCGACTGTGATACAAGTGACAATCCCACCATGAGAGACGAGCGAGGGCTCCATTCTCCACTGCACTTTCCCCAACTGCCGGCTGCCTCCCTGCCTGGGTGCCGCTTCCTCCTCCTCGGCGAGGGCTGTTCTGCAGTGTAGCTTCCAATGAACTGGGAAGGGGGGGAGAAAACAACTTAACGGTGGGTGTTCACTGTCCCTTGTGTCATCCTCGCCCCCCACCCTCCTCAGCTCCCCCCTGAGTCATTGTTATCCTGACACCACCGACAAGTATTCAGCGGGCAGCCCTCTCTGCACCCGCTTCGTATTTTTTTACTCGTCCCCTTTTGTAATTGCCCCTCTTGACTTTTATCCCCCCACCTTCTCTCCCTTCATCTCCCTTAAGTTTTTTTTTTTTTTTAAATCTCTGCTTTGTGGATAGTCAGCACTTTCCCATGAATGTGCCCTTTGCTTCAGTGAAGCGGCTCCACATGGCCAGAGAGGGGGCTCTAAGGGCTGGAGGTGAAAGGGAACATAAAGGAGTCCTCTCGGCAGCTCGTTCCATTTGGGAAAGTGAGCAGTAATTGAGCGAAGGCAGCTGCACATTCGGAATCAATAGAGTCTGCTTCCTTCCAGCTAAGGGCACTTTGGGCTTCCAGTAGGTCACAGACGGGAGCAGCACTCACTGCAGAGTCCTCCAACTGCCACATCCAACTGCAACACTAACATCAGCACCAGCACCCCTTCCCGTTACCAAGGACACAATAGTTTGCAAATTCCCATTCCGAGTTCTCTCCTGATACTCTATCAGCAGTTATCCCAATGATAAACGAGCAACTCTGATCTCTCCAAGTCTCCGGCTGCCTGGGGAGAGGGGACCGAGCACTGTGCCGAGCAACTGCCGCTTTTTATTTCATTCCAGGGACTGGGAACAACCGGCAAAATGCCCCAAATTGGAACTATTCTCTGTTCTTTCTGGATTCCTTTCTTTTCCTTCTCTGTTGCCCTGAATGTCTTGCTTAATGGGGCAGCTGGATCGGAGCAGCATATCCCCTTATCAATGTAAGTGACAGGCAAACAGCGCTGCGTGGATTTCACTTGCCCCGTGGTGCAGCAAGTTTGCCGCAGATGTTTTTTTTTTTCCATTCCCCCCTTTATTCGCATCCTGTGAAATGCACTCATGCAATACACCTTGCGCTCTAGCATCTCCGACCCTGCCATCGCTTTTTTTTTTTTTTTTTGGCGGGGTCGTGGCTGCCGCAGTTACCCGTTTGCCTCCAGTTCATTTATAATAAAAAAAAAGGGGCAATTGTAGGGAACGCCAGGGAGCGGTGCAGAACTAGCAATCAGGGCTGACGATGGTTTGTCGCCGTTGCAGCAGATGTTAAATCAGGGCCTTATCTGGTGGGTTGGAGGCTGCTGCTGCCACTGCGGATTTGCTGTGTTGTTACAAAAATACAAATCTCAGCTGTTTCGCTCCAGAGCCAAACTGTCGCCTTATGTTTCTCTGTGTCTTGTCTCTTGTAGGGTAAAGCTCTGGGCCTCAGCATTTGGCGGCGAGATCAAATCGATAGCAGCAAAGTACTCAGGTTCTCAGCTCCTGCAGAAGGTAAGTGCTGACTTACTGATAATACCCTGCACCACCAGGGGTCTCCCCGCTCTCCGTCTCTGGCTTCTAGCTAAAAAGAACTCATTAGGTTTAATTATAAGGCATGAGGAATCAACAGACTGACCAAGGGGTCTGGTGACAGTCCTGTGTCCCTCCATGGCAATCCGATGGCACAAAATAGGGTGCCCATTAGATGCTTTTACTGTAATAGCCCCACCAACTCTGCCTGAAGGCTGTTCCATGTTCCTATTACCCTTTCTCAATTTCCTTCAACCTGCCTGCAAGCTGCAACTGCAGATCTGTGGGGGGATTGAGTGGCAGATAATCCCCCTAAAAGCCATAAAAAAGAGGGGTTGCCAACTAATTTAGGGATTGCTTGTTTCTTCCAAGGCAAATTTTTGGTTTAATTGTTATCATTCTGGAGCGAGTAGTTCACCGCAGAGGAGGCGGGCGACTGCAGACGCGCGAATGCATTAGTCCCCCCCCCAACCAGCGCCCGGGTGCTGCACATCATTCCTGATAAGGGGAAATGAATTCCGGTTATCTTGTTGCACAGCTGTACAGAACAAACCAAGGGAGGGGGGAAAGTCGCGTTTCTACTTGGGAGTCGCGCACTCCAAATTATTGCCGCTCTTAATGAGGTTGTTAAACACTGATTATAAGCTCCCTATCGATATGGGGCATCTCCTGGCTCTGTTCTGAAGTCGGAATCAACCCTGCTCTGAACAGGAACTTTATGAATTAATGACACTTTTAGGCCATTTATAATTTAGTTAATAATCCTTTGAGGCATAATGTTTTTTGCCCCCTCGTCTTCTGGCGCCAGTCATAGCTGGAGATGTTTTAATAGGTGGTGAACCCCAAAATACAAATTGGACCAATGAATGAAAGCTATCCAGTTACTAATATGCAATGATTTTTTTTTAATGGTGTTTTATTTGCAAATGTAATCCTATTCCCTGCACTCACTGTTGGTTCTGACTTCTGTTTCAAGAGTCAGACCCAGCTGTATGACAGACGATGTTTTCAAATACATTTCTAATTAACCTTAAAAAGGGAGTGAAAATAAATATATAGTGTGGTGGGAAAATTGGGAGAATTGGTATTTTCATTTATTCAGCAATGACTTTACCCATATTCTATTGTGCATAAAGGACTGTCTGTGCCCTGCTGGGTATTAAGGACTATGTGGGTATTATGCCTATCTGGCACCTGGAGTTTGAATATAAATAGTCACCTACAGGCCCTATACCAGGATATTCATGCTGCATAGGTGGCCTGATTGTGCAGTCAGTATAGGCTTGTATACATTATACTGGCCGAAAGGGTAAAGGCGAGAGAGAGGTGGAGAGCGAAGGGGAGGTGGTCCCTTTAATTGCAGAAGGTTTTCTAATATTTGGTTTGATTGGTGTATCAGCATTGCTAGCACCTCCTATTGGAGCGAAATGGAAGTGCCGTCAGCAGCTGGTGCACATTTGGGGGAGCACCATAGGTCCTGAGCTGCGGGGCAGTAACCTTAAGTGTTTTTGCTTTGATGTAAACAATTAAAACCCTGAGCAGGTTTAGATTTAGTGAAAAAAGGAGCTTGTCCTTCATGTCACTTAGACTGTAAGCTCTACGGGGCAGGGACCTCCTTCCCACTATTTCTCCTCACCACATAGCACTTAAAAGTACTTTGTCCTGATACAAATTCTTTGTATATTTATTATGATTTGTCTTCCCCCGTATATACTAAAGACAAAATGTGGTATTTTTGCTGTGCGGTCGGACCTTATTAAGCAGATGAATTTGCCTGCAGATGGCTCTGAGCTGAGAGTCTCACGTGAGTGGGAAATGACAGAAGGTAATGAGAAGCTTCGGTAATGGAAATGGCGCTGGGTCTGTGAGTTCTCTCTGATCTGCTGAGTGGCACAGTAATGGGAGCTGCGGATTATGCTAACGGAGCTGCCATAGGGGCACCCCCTTTCTTGTGTTTTCTGTAATGGTGAAATTGTACTCGGAGAGTATCATTTACCTGGTGGTAACCCTTTCATGGTTGCCGGGTGGGAAGTAAGTGCCCAGGTGTGTCTATACCATTGTCCTATAAATAGGTGTTCCGCTCATATTATGATTATGATAATTATGCTGGAAAAAATCAGGTGCCCCCCCCTCCCCGCTGTCAATGGATGGCACAATCACTTGCCAAAAAGAACTTCAAATACTAAATGAGCCCTACAGAGGCAATCATTTAGCTGCAGTTAGGAAAAAAAGGGGAACTTCTCCTTTAAAAGCTGGAAGGAGTCAGAAGAAGAAGGCAAATAATTCAAAAACGAAATAAAATAAAAATTGAAAACCAATTGAAAAAGTTTGTTTTTGGCCATTCTATAAGTAAAAGTTAACTTAAAGGTGAACTACAACCAAAAAGAGGTTTCTGAAAATAAAATTGAAATTCTTCACAACTACGTTCCTTTCTGATTTCTGGGTCTGACTCCTGAAACAGTGTAGCAAAACTCAGTTTGCTTCCAGGTATGTTAAAAGGGTTGTTCACCTTTAAATCAACTATTAGTAGGATGCAGAGAGGGATATTCTAAGACTGGTTTTCATTTTTTATTATTTGTGGTTTTTAAGTTATTTAACTTTTTATACAGCAGCTTTCCAGTTTGCAGGATCAAGAATCTGGTTGCTAGGGTCCAAATTAAGGGTCCACATTACCGTAGCCCTACTCTTTGGGAGATCTCATCTAATCATTTGGCTTTAATTATCATCTGTATGCTGATGTACCCAAATATATTTATCCACCCCTTCATTAACATCTGAAACAGAGGCTCAGATCTCTAACTGCCTCCTGGTTATCTCAAATTGGATGAACCAGCGTCACCTTAAACTCAACCCAACACTGAACTTATCATCTTCCACCTAAGCCTGGTCCTACTCCCCTATTTACTATCTCTATTGATGGCTCATTAATCCTGTCAACTCAGCTCGCTGTCCGGGGGGAATCTTTGACTCCCCTCTCTCTTCTTCTCTGATCATATTAACACCACTGTCAAAACCTGTCACTTTTTCTTACACAATATTGCCAAAATCTGTCCCTTCCTTTCACCTGATACATCCAAGACACTCATGCATGCTCTCATCTTATCCCGACTATATTACTGTAACCTTCTACTAACTGGCCTCCCTAACTGCCATCTCTCCCCTCTACAGTCTGTATTAAACACTGCTGCCAGAATTCTCCTCCTCTCATCCAAAAGGTACAGGCCCCTCCGCTGCTGAAGTCCTTATCATGGCTTCCTATAAAACAAAGAATAACTTATAATCTCCTCCTCATAACCTTCCCTTCATTCCTCTGCACCTCACTACATCTCATCTCTTGTCTCTCTATATGTTCCTGCCCGAAACCTCCGCTCCTCTCAGAGCAACCGCTTGGTTGTACCCCCACTACTACTGCTGTTTCCCGTATCAAACCCTTCTCTCTTGTGACTCCTTATATTTGGAATGTCATTCCTGAATCTCTCAGGAGAGAATCCTCTTTCAGTGTTTTTATAACAAAACTCAAAGACTCCCTCTGGGAGCACCTGGATAACAGCTGAACTGGCACTTATATATCAGTGTAACAAACTGTAACTCACAGCACCTTAATACCCCTCTGAATTGTGTCTGTATGTTACCCTCCCATTTATATTTATGTCAATTGTATTTCTAATAATGCACTTATTACTTATTAATGCAGTGACCCCTGGTTTGTTACTACTAATTTATTGTTTAGCTGTACAGTGCTTTGCCCTCAAGGGGCGCTATACAAATAAAAATATACATACATACATACATACATACATATATACATATATACATACATACATACATACATACATACATACATACATACATACATACATACATGTATACAACGTCAGGTGTGATTCTTTCAGCCTTCCCACTTACATATACACAGGGCCGTAACTAGGGGTAGGCAGAGTAGGCACGTGCCTAGGGCGCAAAACTGGGGGGCGCAAGGCAAGTACCTGCTCTGTCACCTACCCCATGTCCGGTCCCGTCTCTCCCCGACTGCCGCTGGTATCTTTTGCGCTTCTGCACATGTGCACTGGAGCGAAGTTTCGCACATGTGCAGTTGAGCGCGTATTGAGGCGGTGCCGTGGCCCGTCAGGTTACATAGGGTGTTGCCCGGGTTGGCCCGGCTCTGCATACACATATGGGTAGGAATTAAGAAAATACTATAACAAAGTAACAAATTCTTATTACATAACACACAACTATAAAACCGAGCAATAGACAATCTTCTTTATAAAAAAACTTAATGTAATATAAACAAACCAAACATCTTATTGTGTGCCCAGAACATTCCTTCTCTGTATATTTGTATTTATACATATGGGAGGAGGGAGGTGCCATATTGATTCCCTTAGACAGTACAGTATGAGGGTATAGCTTATTGTGTGCCCAGAACATTCCTTCTCTGTATATTTGTATTTATACATATGGGAGGAGGGAGGTGCCATATTGATTCCCTTAGACAGTACAGTATGAGGGTATAGCTTATTGTGTGCCCAGAACATTCCTTCTCTGTATATTTGTATTTATACATATGGGAGGAGGGAGGTGCCATATTGATTCCCTTAGACAGTACAGTATGAGGGTATAGCTTATTGTGTGCCCAGAACATTCCTTCTCTGTATATTTGTATTTATACATATGGGAGGAGGAGGTGCCATATTGATTCCCTTAGACAGTACAGTATGAGGGTATAGCTTATTGTGTGCCCAGAACATTCCTTCTTTGTATATTTGTATTTATACATATGGGAGGAGGAGGTGCCATATTGATTCCCTTAGACAGTACAGTATGAGGGTATAGCTTATTGTGTGCCCAGAACATTCCTTCTCTGTATATTTGTATTTATACATATGGGAGGAGGGAGGTGCCATATTGATTCCCTTAGACAGTACAATATGAGGGTATAGCTTATTGTGTGCCCAGAACATTCCTTCTCTGTATATTTGTATTTATACATATGGGAGGAGGAGGTGCCATATTGATTCCCTTAGACAGTACAGTATGAGGGTATAGCTTATTGTGTGCCCAGAACATTCCTAATAAATGTAAGATACTGAAGTAGGAAATCCTGTGGGATATGAGATTAAGGTATAAATGTGTAATTTCCATTAGCAGAGCAAGTCTGTGTGTAGAACAAAGCCAAGTGCACTTATTTACTGTGCATTCCGTTGCCGCACTCGCTCTATGGATTTTTCAGTAGTCGCTCTGAGCAGTGCGCAAGTTATAATTATGTGTTAGTCAGCCGATTGTCAGCGCCGTGTTTGTGAAGGGCCCAGTGAATTGGCTGCCAATCCAGCGAGAGGCAAAATGACATAATCTGCTTCTTCCAGAACCAGCTTTTATCTGCTCCCCGGCACCAACACAGCGATAATTGCAGCTGCACCCCCAGTCACACACTCATGTCCCAAGGGGGAGACACAGAGATGGGGCCTGATTTTGTATCTGGAACTTGATTATATGAGCCCATTTAAGTTTCAATTAACATTTTAATTGGGGTATGAGCATCTGTGGACAGGACTAGGACCCAAATGTAACCAATCAGATTGTGTATTTCCAATTAAAGGGCAAGTAGAAACAGCATCGAAATTAATAAAAGCTCCTGCATTGAGTTTTCTGAGGAAAAATGTGTTTCTTAATGTGAATTTAACAGCCTGACAAGTTTAATCTGAGAAATTCTGGGACAAGTTTAAGGCCTTGTGGGAACTGGTGTCTTTGCTGAAGAGCTGATGACTGATATAGTTGCAGGAGGAGAGAAGTAAAACAGACAGACAGTGACGGACACAATGACAGTTACACAGAACTATAAACCCAGTGAGAATGAGGAATGAATGGATATTGGGAAGTTGTATCAGGAGTCAGAAGCAGCAGTGCAGAAAAGGGACAGACACAATGACAGTTACACAGAACTATAAACCCGTGAGAATGTATGGAATCAGGAGTCAGAGCAGCATGCAGAGAAAGGGACAGACACAATGACAGTTTTATTTTGTGAGAATGAGAAATGAATGATATTGGAAGTCAGAAGCAGCAGTGCAGAGAAAGGACAGACACAATGACAGTTACACAGAACTATAAACCCAGTGAGAATGAGGAATGAATGGATATTGGAAGTTGTATCAGGAGTCAGAGCAGCAGTGCAGAGAAAGGAACAGACACAATGACAGTTACACAGAACTATAAACCCAGTGAGAATGAGGAATGAATGGATATTGGGAAGTTGTATCAGGAGTCAGAAGCAGCAGTGCAGAGAAAGGGACAGACACAATGACAGTTACACAGAACTATAAACCCAGTGAAATGAGAATGAATGGATATTGGGAAGTTGTATCAGGAGTCAGAAGCAGCAGAGAGAAAGGGACAGACACAATGACAGTTACACAGAACTATAAACCCAGTGAGAATGAGGAATGAATGATATGGATCAGAGTTGCAGAGAAGAGAAAGACAGACACAATGACAGTCACAAACTAAGAGTCAGAAGCAGCAGTGCAGAGAAAGAAAGGGACAGACACAATACAGTTACACAGAACTATAAACGCAGTGAGAATGAGGAAATGAATGGATATTGGGAAGTTGTATCAGGAGTCAGAAGCAGCAGTGCCAGAGAAGAGAAGGGACAGACACAATGACAGTTACACAGAACTAATAAACCCAGTGAGACATGAGGAATGAATGGATATTGGGAAGTTGTATCCAGGAGTCAGAAGCAGCAGTGCAGAGAAGGAAGGGACAGACACAATGAAGTTACAACAGAACTATAAACCCAGTGAGAATGAGGAATGAATGGATATTGGGAAGTTGTATCAGGAGTCAGAGGCAGCAGTGCAGAGAAGGGACAGACACATGACAGTTACACAGAACTATAAACCCAGTGAGAATGAGGAATGAATGGATATTGGGAAGTTGTATCAGGAGTCCAGAGGCAGCAGGTGCAGAGGAAAGGGACAGACACAATGAACAGTTACACAGAACTATAAACCAGTGAGAATGAGGAAATGAATGGATATTGGGAAGTTTGTATCAGGAGTCAGAGGCAGCAGTGCAGAGAAGAGAAAGGGACAGACACAATGACAGTTACACAGAACTATAAACCCAGTGAGAATGAGGAATGAATGGATATTGGGAAGTTGTATCAGGAGTCAGAGCAGCAGTGCAGAAAAGAGAAAGGGACAGACACCAATGACCAGTTACAACCAGAACTATAAACCCAGTGAGAATGAGGAATGAATGGATATTGGGAAGTTGTATCAGGAGTCAGAGGCAGCAGTGCAGAGAAAGGGACAGACAGAAAGACAGACCAATCAAGAAGAGGAGTCACGTTTGAGGAGGGTGGGAATTCTGGGAGTGATAATAAGAGTCTCGGCTTTTCTTACATTAAATCTATAGGCGAGTGCAAGTTGTGAGTGAGGATTGGGTTACACTCATTAATATTTAGTGAAAAGCTTTTATGCCTGTGTCAGACCTGAGCTATAGGAAATCCATGTGCTGCTTTTAACTGGTTCCCCCCCGGGAAGATTCCTCTGCACCGACTGCTGGTAGGAAGGTTCCATGGTAGCCAAGCAAGGCTGGAACTAGGGGCAATGGTAGTAATATCCAAACCATACCCACTTCTGTTGTTGCACTACAACTCCCAGTTCCTCTGTTGTCCAAACAAATCTGGGCATGTAGAGCTAGCTTTCCTAAGCTTTTCCTAAACTTCCCACTATGTGCAACGCCCAGGGTAGGGGCTTCTATGTGCACCCCAAAATATCTTATTACCCCCCCGGCAGTCGAATTCTGAGTAAATGTTGGCGCCAGCCTTTCTGCATTGCCGGTGACCCCTCTACTCTCTCTTTTGGACTGTACCCGTCAATGCGACAGAATTGTGTCCCCTCCAACTTCTAGTAGCCGATGAGCTGAGGTGCAATCTATAGTCACGGGCAATAAAGAAAGAAACGTCTGTCGTGTTTCCATTCTGTTCCCCACACTCCATACAGAGCTGCCCCTTCTCTTTAGTGGCCTGAAACCGCAAAACAGCCCCCCAAATAAATTTTTGTAGATGTCCCTAGCATTATCCAATCACAGTGCAAGCTCCTTTCCCAGAGAGATCTGATTGGCAGCTGTGTCTATGGTATAGAATGGGCTGTAATGAAATACTGGGCTCAACTTACAGAACTTGTTCACGTAGAATGACATGGGCCTGGTGTCAAGGACACGAATCCATAATCCACTGTGTCACCTTTGATTTAATCATCTTGTATTACAGGACTAGACCAGGCTGTAGCCAATCAAATGCATGGAATGGGGCGCCTCTAAAAACTGTGCAGCCCCCCAGAACCCACTATATTATATTACCACTTTAATGAATAGAATAAAACCAGGCTAATATACAACAGAGTTGGACTGGTGAGTGTGGGGGCCCCACACTCGCCAAGGGGCCCCCAGAGCCTCCTCCAAGGGCTGCCTGCACATCGGGGGAGGGAGTTCCGTGACCTGGGGGGGTCGGTTCTAGCCCAGCAGGGTCCATAACGGCCAACTAGGTTTTATGCAGATGTCCCGCTGGCCCAGTCCGACCCTTTATACAGGACACAAAATCACAGTTGGACTGGGGGTCTTGGGCCCAGCAGAATCGTAACCCCACCTGATTGACAGAAAAATGAACGTATAGTTGTGTGTTTGATGGGGTTCAATTGCGATGGAGAAACCTCATTATTATGCTGGAATTCTGAGATAAAAAAGCTGCATTGTGGGTAAAAAAACATGGCAAATTGTGTCCGCTAATAAATGCCCCTTACTATCCGGGTAATTTAGATAAATCAGCATTCAGCCGGGGAGCTCCATTCACGCGCTCCATCCATCTCGCCGGATCCGACGCACTTACCGACAATTTAAAAGTCCATCTTGTATTGATTTAGTGAAAATAGTTAATTTTTCTTGACATTAATTGCAATTTTATTATTTGCTCTTTAAACATCATTATTGGCGCTGGGGCAGACAGGGGAAGGTACGGGCAGAATCGCTCTCTATAAATACCAATTGCGTGCCCCCCCCCAGCCTCTACATTTCTCATTAATTCAGAACATCCACATGAAAGGGACACGGATCAGAGGAAAGTGCAGCCAGTACTCAGTCCTCAGGCACAAAAACTATCACTATCCTCCCTAACTGCGATTAAAGGGGACCTTCACTAGGCAAACATTGTCTTAGCATCTCTGCAGTTGGTCCTTTTTTTTGTTTTTGTTTGGAATTTCATCTTCTGCCTGGTCGCTAGGACCATTGACACTGGCAACTGGATAGCAGATTAAAGGACAGATTAAAGGACAGTGATACTGATGCATCTGGACTGTGAGTACAAGCTGAGAGATGACATTCTGCAGGTTCCAACTCCTGAACTCACTGAAGGCCTGATGTGCCGGTTGAAGTAGCGGCTGCTGAGAAACAGTTTGATGTTTTAGCATTTCATGTGATAAGGATAATTAGAAAAACTGCAATTAGCAGGGCTGCATGCCAACTGGCTTCATTACCCATTCCTGCAGTTTTATATATCCCCAAATTCCCTTCATATAGTGGCTACAGACTCAGCACCCCAAATTAGGTGTTTCCTCCCAACATTACCCTTTATATAGATATTTATGGGAAATGTGCTGAAATCTCTGCCCCCACATTTGATGTATCAGTTTATCAACCCCCCCCAAAACACCCTTTATATAGGGACTTATGGGAAACGTACACCGCATATCCAAGCTGAAATAGGCACTGCATGAATTCTGACACTCACAGGTTAATTTTGATAATTGCCCCCATTTTATGAGCAAAATTGACTGTAATACTGTATGTTCAAAACTAGATAGTATCAGTAGGGGCAAGATGGAGACAGTATGACAAGAGGGAGACAGTAGGGCAAGATGGAGACCGTAGGACAAGATGGAAACAGTAGTGCAAGATGGAGATGTAGGGCAAGCTGGGGTGGTAGGGCAAGAGGGAGACAGGGCAAGAGGGAGACAGTAGGGCAAGATGGAGATGTAGGACAAGATGGAGACAGTAGGGCAAGCTGGAGACAGTAGGGCAAGATGGAGACAGTAGGACAAGATGGAGACAGTAGGGCAAGATGGAGACAGAAGGGCAAGATGAAGACAGTAGGACAAGAGGGAGACAGTAGGGCAAGATGAAGACAGTAGGACAAGATGAAGATAGTAGGACAAGAGGGAGACAGTAGGGCAATATGAAGACAGTAGGACAAGATGAAGATAGTAGGACAAGAGGGAGACAGTAGGGCAAGAGGGAGACAGTAGGGCAAGAGGGAGACAGTAGGGCAAGATGGAGACAGTAGGGCAAGATGGAGACAGTAGGGCAAGATGGAGACAGTAGGGCAAGATGGAGACAGTAGGGCAAGATGGAGATGTAGGGCAAGCTGGAGACAGTAGGGCAAGCTGGAGACAGTAGGGCAAGAGGGAGACAGTAGGGCAAGATGGAGACAGTAGGGCATGATGAAGACAGTAGGACAAGATGGAGACAGTAGGACAAGATGGAGTCAGTAGGACAAGAGGGAGACAGTAGGACAAGAGGGAGACAGTAGGGCAAGAGGGAGACAGTAGGGCAAGAGGGAGACAGTAGGGCAAGAGGGAGACAGTAGGGCAAGATGGAGACAGTAGTGCAAGATGAAGACAGGGCAAGAGGGAGACACCAGTATGACACAGGGTTATATCTACAGAAGAATCAGACCCTGCAAATCCAGTGGGTCCAGTAGTGTAGAGGAAGCCCCAGCAAGGCTAATTAATGAGCAATTTCAGTATATACTTGTAGAGTTTGCTGTGGGGCCCAGTAACATGTAGTTACCCCACTGGCAGGGCAATATAGAGACAATAAAGGAAGATGATGACCTCTGGTTGGTTACTATGGCAATACAGTTGGGGAAGATGGAGACAATAGGACAAAAGGGTGTCAATAGGGCAAGATGGTGAGGGGCACACAAATGGAACCATTTTTATGAGGTTGCCCTGCTTGCAACCCTTTCCTTGTTATTATACTTCCAATACCCACTTGTGTTTATAACATGCTGGGGGTGCTGAGAGTTTTAGTGCAACAATAGCACCTGTCGGGTCCCCATTGCATCCATATGAGACTGAGTGTCTAAAGTTCTGGCGTCCAGAGGCAGTAGCAGCTGGCGGATATGTACCCCAAACTCTGAAATACCCCAAACTCTGAAATACCCCAACTCTGTGTCTTAAGGTTCTGTTATGTGTGTGCGGATTAGCAAAGAGGTAGGTGCAGCAGCAGATGCGCATGCTAATTTCATGCATTGGAGCTTTCTGTATCCTGTATCGCAAAACAGAACCAGTTCAAGGTTAAAACTGCCAATTTCCATACAAATCTCCCTGACAGCGCGACGAGATCGGGGAGTAGATGGCGCCCCAAGGAGCTCGGCTTATGTTAAGCAAAGTAAATACTAATCAATATTCTGCAAGTGGCGCCCGCATTAACCAGTTCACATGCTAATTATGTTCAGGTGTGCGGAAACAGTTAACAGGTTCAGGCAGTAGCTACTAATGTGAGGCCGATATTGACCCCCGGGATGTGAATAGTGAGGACCGACGGTGCAGACATGTTCTATCCATGATCCAGATTGCACCTAATCCAGCTGCAGCCCTCCAGTTCCCCCGCTGAAACTCCCAGAACCCTGAGAAAGTCAAAAAGTGAGATTTATGGAATTACCCTGCTCAATTCTAATGATTTAAACAACTCTCTGAATTGTGCCTGGTACAGGGGAATACTGATGCCATTACTAGGCTATAATAATAAGCTTGTGTACAGGTTTATAGAGAACTGGTGACTTGTCCCTGCTACTGATTATTCTACTTATGGTTCAGTTCATCCAGCTATTCCCACTTTTATATCAAACAACACCTTCTAGTTACTGAGCCATAGCTCCTTAAAAAGGATTATAACAAAACAGGAGGCTGTAGGATTGGGAGGAGCTTAGGAAGCTTGTGGGCAGAGAGGACAGAGGCTTAGGGCTCTTACACATGAGCGTTCTGACCTGCGCTCCCCTGCGTTCCATTTTTTGGCGTTCAGCCGCAGGGGAGCGCAGGAATAGACGCAAGTCATTATTTGAAATGGGGCTGTACTCACTCAGGCGCGTGTAGGCGCCGAACGCAGGTTCAGACGCAACATGCTGCATTTTTCCTGCGTTCGGCGCCTACACGCGCCTGTGTGAGTACAGCCCCATTTCAAATAATGACTTGCGTCTATTCCTGCGCTCCCCTGCGGCTGAACGCCAAAAAATGGAACGCAGGGGAGCGCAGGTCAGAACGCTCATGTGTAAGAGCCCTTAGACACTTAGATGATGCTAACAGCCAGCAAAGGGGAATAAAGCTGAAGAAAAATGGCCTATTAAGTACAGCACAGAAGATTTAAAGTAAAGATGGGGACTGGAGGTATTTCTAGTATATGAGGGGAAAGAGAGAGGTCTGGTCCGCATTTACACCAATGAGGGTTATTTGTAAATACAGAGAGCAGGAGATAAGTCTTAATACAGAGTATCACCATAATAAGCTGCTGTATATGGAGTGTGCATAATGGTGCTAAGAGAGAAGCAGAGACACTTGGGAAATATTATCCCTGTTCAGTGAAGTGAGTTTAGCAAGAAATATGGAGTCACTGCTATACATGGCGCACATTACTGAGTGCTTTAAAGGGGAACTACACCCAAAGATGTTTTATTTGCCTAAAGAAAGATTTTATTCAAAGCAACTTCCCAATATCCATTAATTTCTCATTTTCACTGGGTTTATAGTTCTGTGTAACTGTCATTGTGTCTGTCCCTTTCTCTGCACTGCTGCTTCTGACTCCTGATACAACTTCCCAATATCCATTCATTCCTCATTCTCACTGGGTTTATAGTTCTGTGTAACTGTCATTGTGTCTGTCCCTTTCTCTGCACTGCTGGCCTCTGACTCCTGATACAACTTCCCAATATCCATTCATTCCTCATTCTCACTGGGTTTATAGTTCTGTGTACTGTCATTGTGTCTGTCCCTTTCTCTGCACTGCTGCTTCTGACTCCTGATACAACTTCCCAATATCCATTCATTCCTCATTCTCACTGGGTTTATAGTTCTGTGTAACTGTCATTGTGTCTGTCCCTTTCTCTGCACTGCTGCTTCTGACTCCTGATACAACTTCCCAATATCCCATTCATTCCTCATTCTCACTGGGTTTATAGTTCTGTGTAACTGTCATTGTGTCTGTCCCTTTCTCTGCACTGCTGCTTCTGACTCCTGATACAACTTCCCAATATCCATTCATTCCTCATTCTCACTGGGTTTATAGTTCTGTGTAACTGTCATTGTGTCTGTCCCTTTCTCTTCTCTGCACTGCTGCTTCTGACTCCTGATACAATTCCCAATATCCATTCATTCCTCATTCTCACTGGGTTTATAGTTCTGTGTAACTGTCATTGTGTCTGTCCCTTTCTCTGCACTGCTGCCTCTGACTCCTGATCACAACTCCCAATATCCATTCATTCCTCATTCTCACTGGGTTTATAGTTCTGTGTAACTGTCATTGTGTCTGTCCCTTTCTCTTCTCTGCACTGCTGCCTCTGACTCCTGATACAACTTCCCAATATCCATTCATTCCTCATTCTCACTGGGTTTATAGTTCCGTGTAACTGTCATTGTGTCTGTCCCTTTCTCTGCACTGCTGCTTCTGACTCCTGATACAACTTCCCAATATCCATTCATTCCTCATTCTCACTGGGTTTATAGTTCTGTGTAACTGTCATTGTGTCTGTCCCTTTCTCTTCTCTGCACTGCTGCCTCTGACTCCTGATACAACTTCCCAATATCCATTCATTCCTCATTCTCACTGGGTTTATAGTTCTGTGTAACTGTCATTGTGTCTGTCCCTTTCTCTGCACTGCTGCCTCTGACTCCTGATACAACTTCCCAATATCCATTCATTCCTCATTCTCACTGGTTTATAGTTCTGTGTAACTGTCATTGTGTCTGTCCCTTTCTCTGCACTGCTGCTTCTGACTCCTGATACAACTTCCCAATATCCATTCATTCCTCATTCTCACTGGGTTTATAGTTCTGTGTAACTGTCATTGTGTCTGTCCCTTTCTCTTCCCTGCACTGCTGCTTCTGACTCCTGATACAACTTCCCAATATCCATTCATTCCTCATTCTCACTGGGTTTATAGTTCTGTGTAACTGTCATTGTGTCTGTCCCTTTCTCTTCTCTGCACTGCTGCTTCTGACTCCTGATACAACTTCCCAATATCCATTCATTCCTCATTCTCACTGGGTTTATAGTTCTGTGTAACTGTCATTGTGTCTGTCCCTTTCTCTGCACTGCTGGTTCTGACTCCTGATACAACTTCCCAATATCCATTCATTCCTCATTCTCACTGGGTTTATAGTTTCAGTTGTGAAAACAATTACAGAGTTTCACCATAACATGACATTTAAGGATCAGATTTGGTTCAGCTGAATCTGAATTGTGCAAAAAGTGCTGTGATTCGTCTGGAATCCTGAACAGAACCTGGATTTGGTGCATCTCCAATTACTACTGTATGTAAATGTCCTTTGTGAAAAATAAACCGATGAAGTGATTTCTCCTTTGATCTTTGTTGACGAGAGATGAACTCATGGAGCAATTAGTGTAATTACTAAACAAAAATCCTGTAGAGAAAAAGGTATCGGGGTTTGTTTGAGGATGAAGGGAACTGTAGTTAAATAGCTCAGCAGCTTTCATGTTCCTTTTATTATTTAAAGGGCTTTACTTTGCAGCATTGTGGCACAGAGAGAGCACAGAAATCATAACCTTTCTCTCTCCGCTGTTTGTGTGTCAGTCATATGTGCTGTGTAACCTCATCCAGATCCATAACCCTAATGATTTCACCTGAAATAGTCCGAGTAATAAAGAGCAAGTCACTCCCTGGCTGAAAACATGAGGTTATTATTATTGTGTGCCATGAAATGCTGGGGGTAGGGCTTCCACGGATCATTGTGCCATAAAATGCTGAAGTAAAAGTTTAATAAAGTGCTACGACCGATTGTGTTTATTCCTCCTGCGTCGGGCCAGAAACAGGCTAAAACGCTGACAGATATAGAGACATTTCTCTGCAGTGAGTTATAGTTATACACATGTTATTGTGTGCATATTGTGCTTGGGCCAATGTGTGACACAGTGTTGCTATCGGCACATTCCATTCCAGGGTCGGGAGTGAGACAGAGGGTCAGTAAATGGGACACACGCTGAGACTGGGCTGTCAGTATAAACAGGGGCCCCTTGCTCTGTCGGTGTACCCCATTACTGACTCACATGTGCAACAAGGATACAGATGTAGTGAGTGCACACTCAGCCTCATAACCTTATTAATGGGGGAAGGGGAGTGTCCTGTCTGATGCAAAAGCTTCTCACAGCTGTAGCTGAATTCTACACCAGTGCATTTATGGAGTAGGAGCCTCCCCAGCCTGGAGGGGCAGTAATTGTAGGGTTCCCTTGCAGGTTGTATGAGGAGGTGCTACTGACAGATCTCACACCAGTACTGGATTCCCTTCTGATCTGTCCATCACAACTAGCAAACAGCTTGACATACGGAATCCAATTTGCATTGATTCTGGTGCACAAAGTCGGACTTGGCCAACGGGACCCCCGGGCAAAAAGCGAAGAAAACTATGCACACGCGTGCCCTGAGAAGGCTGGGCTCAAGGGGTTTCCGGAGGGGTGCAAGTTGCAATAAATGCAATGTCACATGCACCTGCATCTACACAGAAGTAGAGACAGTCACATGAGTACCAAGAAATACACTCCCCCAGGCAAAGGAAGTAGAGACAGTCACATGAGTACCAGGAAATATACTCCCCGTGCAAAGGAAGTAGAGACAGTCACACGAGTACCAAGAAATACACTCCCCCGTGCAAAGGAAGTAGAGACAGTCACATGAGTACCAGGAAATGCACTCCCCTGTGCAAAGGAAGTAGAGACAGTCACATGAGTACCAGGAAATACAGTCCCTCGTGCAAAGGAAGTAGAGACAGTCACATGAGTACCAGGAAATACACTCCCCTGTGCAAAGGAAGTAGAGACAGTCACATGAGTACCAGGAAATACACTCCCCTGTGCAAAGGAAGTAGAGACAGTAACATGAGTACCAGGAAATACAGTCCCTCGTGCAAAGGAAGTAGAGACAGTCACATGAGTACCAGGAAATACACTCCCCTGTGCAAAGGAAGTAGAGACAGTAACATGAGTACCAGGAAATACAGTCCCTTGTGCAAAGGAAGTAGAGACAGTCACATGAGTACCAGGAAATACACTCCCCTGTGCAAAGGAAGTAGAGACAGTCACATGAGTTCCAGGAGATACACTCCCCCGTGCAAAGGAAGTAGAGACAGTCACATGAGTACCAGGAAATACACTCCCCCATGCAAAGGAAGTAGAGACAGTCACATGAGTACCAGGAAATACACTCCCCCGTGCAAAGGAAGTAGAGACAGTCACATGAGTTCCAGGAGATACACTCCCCCATGCAAAGGAAGTAGAGACAGTCACACGAGTACCAGGAAATACACTCCCCCGTGCAAAGGAAGTAGAGACAGTCACACGAGTACCAGGAAATACACTCCCCCGTGCAAAGGAAGTAGAGACAGTCACATGAGTACCAGGAAATACAGTCCCTCGTGCAAAGGAAGTAGAGACAGTCACATGAGTACCAGGAAATACACTCCCCCGTGCAAAGGAAGTAGAGACAGTCACATGAGTACCAGGAAATACAGTCCCT
The DNA here is from genome assembly GCF_017654675.1 of Xenopus laevis. Taxonomy (NCBI): domain Eukaryota; kingdom Metazoa; phylum Chordata; class Amphibia; order Anura; family Pipidae; genus Xenopus; species Xenopus laevis. Next base: position 130,033,194 of record NC_054378.1, on the reverse strand, counting down.
CGTGCAAAGGAAGTAGAGACAGTCACACGAGTACCAGGGAATAATCCCCCAGTAGAAAGTGTAACTTTCTAGAAGTAAATCAATGGTTTATCAGAGCAACATTGTATGTCTTTCTTGTTATATTTCATTTGCTCTTCCTCTGCACCAAGGCAACAGGTTCTCCCGAATCTTCCCGTACAAAAGAATCTTCCTGTATAAAAGTAGGCGATTGTTGCTTTTAATGAAGAGGCAGATATCTCCCGACACATCTCCGCAATGAATCTCTCGCACACGTACGTAATAATTACATTCCCTCCTCACAAAGAAATGCCTATAAATAACCTGGCAGGAAAGTAGCGCAGGTAATTACACAATGCGTCCGTTTAATAACGACTTCGCCTTCCCACTTCTTCAGCAAATATACAGTTTGTTCAACCTCAGAAAACTTTGTGTATTAAAATCTGGAGATGTTATTTGCGGAGCTGGAAAATGAATTTCTTTATTGTTTGTTGTCGTTTTTGTTAAATATTTTATGAATTGATCATTCAGTTAGCGGTATGTACACGTGATCTATTATTTAACACCAAAGGGTTTTATTCCAAGGGGTCTGCGACCCTGGCAACCAGATTGTTTCAGTTCTAAACCCAAGAGCTAAAGAATAAACTTTGCCTTTTCTTATCTTTTTCACCGACCCCACCAAATGAGCAAATCTTACGGTGTATGGGCAACTTTAGCCCTGTATATGGGAGACATCTTGTATATTGTACAATATTAGATCTTGTTTATATAACAGTTACTTCAGCACTTGTGATAGGAAATTGATGTTGTGTTTGTGTTTGTCTGGACTTTTCCTGTGTGTTATTTGTCAGTTCCTGTCTCCCCCCTGTGTGTTACCCACCACCTTGTCTCCTTCTATTGTGTCATTAGAACCACTACAGGTATGGGATCCGTTATCCAGAAACCCTATATCCAGAAAGCTCTGAATTACAGAACGGTTGTCTCTCCATTTTATCCAAATAATCCAAACTTTAAAAAATATTTTTTTTTCTGTGTAATAATAAAACAGTCGCTTGTACTTGATCCCAACTAAGATACAATTAATCCTTATTGGAGGCAAAAACCAGCCTATTGGCTTTATTTCATGTTTATATGATTTTCTAGTAGACTTAAGGCATGAAGATCGAAATTTTGGATAGAGCCATTATCCGAAAAACCCCAGGTCCTGAGTATTCTGGATAACAGGTCCCATACCTGTGTTCACTATTTAAATATAGAGAACATTGTATACATTATAAAGCTTCTGCTGAATGAGGCAGAGACTCAGCACCTAGTTATCACAAGCATCCTCACTTTATGGCGGAATTGCACTTTATCCCCCGGCCAATAGCCTGAGGCCGTACACTGTGCATCACTTTCACTTAGGGTTGCCACTTTTTTTTTAGGATGTCGGGGGCAGGTGCTGTGGGGAGGCGGGACTGATGATCGCTGATCGTCATGTCATTCACTTCAATGTCCTGTCCGAATTTCATAATTTGGAAATCGAAGCTGGAAGTTTTCACCTGTGCAGCCCTTCCAAAAACCTAGCGATCTGGGTACAATCTGGACAAGTGTTTCACTTTATTTATTTTAATTGAAGTACTTCCGCCTCATACGGGCTGAGCACTCAAGATCTAGAAGTGGGGCATGGGTGGCTATTAGGCTCTTACCTCCCGAAATCTGGCCCAACCATGGGTGCACAAGACCTTCAGGATCCAGATTGGGGTCCTTTCCCTTAAATTCCTTTTGTCTGTAGGGATTGGGACAAAAGGACAAAGAGAGAGTCTGAACAGCAAAGGGGTGAGGCAAACGCAGATCCACAGACCCTTGTCCTTTAGGTCCTTTTGCCTTGGGGTTGGGGTGGGCTCTTTCTTTTTTAAGGAGAGCTGGTAGGGCGCCTCTTGCATATTTTTGTTTTTGCACTTTTTGTGCATTGGATGTTTTGTGCTGTGCCTTGAGCTCAGGTCTGTCTGTCCCCAAATGAAGTTCAATACCGAGTGCACAACAGCCTCCTCCTCCTGCTTCTGCCACATCTCCCTGCAGTGATCTGGGCCGACCCTTCTGCACTGACAATCCACAATATTTGCCACATTTCCATATAAATGAAACTAATTCTCATTAGGAACATATGCAAATCTGCCGCTAAGCTCCAAAAAGCCTCAACGGGAGAGCGTTTAGCACGGGGGCTGCCATGTTGAATTGCTCGAGAGTCTCCTGGGAGTTTTTGTCTTTGTGCCCGGGGAGCCTCAAGGCACTGAATATACAATCTGATGAATCCAGAGAAGCTAATGATCTCGTTAAAGCTCATCTTTATAGGCACTTAATTATGTTTCATCCAAAAATGACTCTCATCATCCGTAGGGTCCGGAGTCAATAACATTTCAATTAGGGAGGGAAAACAATCCCTTGTCCATGTGATGTTCCTCCGAACGCTGTTCCTCCGAACATGATGTTTTCCACCAACATCTCACGTATCGTTGTAAGTGGGTTAGGGCCCGGGGCCATCTGCACTCGCTTTACTGTTACTGAAGCAGAAAAATCTGCACGGATCATGCGGGGAATTCCATTTGTTCCATTGGGAGTGCTCTCACCGGGTCACCGGGCTGCGGCACCAAACATGCACTTTATTTTTATTCTCTCCAAAATCCCAGATTCACACACAATGGGGACACGAGGAAATGGGGGGCACGTGATACGTTTGTTGTGGGGCAATAGAATCCTCTGTACAGATAAACTGAATACGAGAAAATCTTTTTAAGTAGAGCGAATGGGCAGTGGTTTTTAGTGACGAGCGAATTTTTTCACCAGCCATCGATTCGTGGAGAAATTCCATGTTTTTCCATGTGCAAATTTTTTTTGCGAAACTACAGCAAAAATTAGCTGCGGAAAAAGCACATAAGAAAAAACACCCATTGATTTTAATACACGTAGAACAATAAAGTCGTCATGAGAAAAAACGCTCATTGACTTTAATACACGTAAACAAAAAAGTCGCCATAAGAAAAAATGCCCATTGACTTTAATACACGTAGAACAAAAAAGTCGCCATAAGAAAAAACACCCATTGACTTTAATACACGTAGAACAAAAAAGTCGCCATAAGAAAAAACACCCATTGACTTTAATACACGTAGAACAAAAAAGTCGCCATAGGAAAATACGCCCATTGACTTTAATACACGTAGAACAAAAAAGTCGCCATAGGAAAATACGCCCATTGACTTTAATACACGTAGAACAAAAAAGTCGCCATAGGAAAATACGCCCATTGACTTTAATACACGTAGAACAAAAAAGTTGCCATTAGAAAAAACGCCATTGACTCGCTGTTTTGCGAATTTTCAGCAGTTTTGCAAATTTTTAGTCAAAGCGAAACGGGACAGATTCGCCCATCACTAATGGCTTTGTTTGTAGGGTTATTCCCATTTGATGGAAGACATATGGGGGTGGGAGACTGTCATGTGCTGCCTCAATGTCCCTTTAAATAAGTGCCCCCCCCCAAGTACTTTCCTTAGGCTCTGGGCAGTTGGTAGTAGAGGTGCATGCTGGGGAATGTGGCAGTTGGCATTTCCCCATAGACTGGACATTAGTGGCTCAGAATACACCATAGGCCTCAATTACCAATCCTGTGGGACAGTTATTTAGCCTTTCATTCTCCAGTTTGCAGCAATCTCAAAAATCTGGTTGCTAATGTCCAAATTCCCCTAGCAACCATGCATTGATTTCAATAAGAGACTGGAATATGAATAGGAGAGGCCTGCATGGAAATGAGGAATAAAAAGTAGCAATAACAATACATTTGTAGCCTTACAGAGCATTTGTTTTTTTTAGATGGGGTCAGTGACCCCTCATTTGAAAGCTGGAAAGAGTCAGAAGAAGAAGGGAAATGATTGAAAAACTATAAAAAAAAATAAAAAACAAAAACAAATAATGAAGACCAATTGAAAAGTTGCTTATAATTGACAATTCTATAACATACTAAAAGTTAACTTAAAGGTTTCTTGCCTCCCGGCTGTGTGCCCGCCTGTCCCCAACAACTTTTAGAACCAGGGAAATCCCCAGCCCCCCAATTCCACCGCCTGTGAGCTCCGCCATGCTCTGTCCATTGCTACTTTCATCTCCTGAGTGCTGTAGCCATTTGTGTGGCTCTAACCTTAGTATAATCCACCCTGGTTGCTGCCCGTGTCTCGGCTTTACAGATAAGGAGGAGATCTCCAGAACCAACCAAACATTAGGGCTGAGTGACACCATGGGGCAGATTTATCAAGGGTCAAAGTGAATTCGAGGGAATTTTCGAAGTAAAAAAATTCGAACTAATTTTTTGTATTCTTCGACCATCGAATAGGATACTACGACTTCGACTTTGAATTAGATTCAAAGTAAAATAGTTCTAATATTCGACCATTCGATAATCGAAGTACTGTCTCTTTAAAAAAACTTTGAATTCAATACTTCGCCAATTTAAACCGGCCGAAGTGCTACATAACCTTCTAGAGCAGTTTTCAAAGTTTTTTTTAAGTAAAATCGATTGGTCGATGGATGAAATACTTCGCATTGTCCGATTCGAAGGATTTCATTGTTCGATCGAACGATTATACTTCGACCGCAGAATACCCAAATTCAATGAAAAAAGTTCGAATTCAAAGTATTTCAATTCAATGGTCGGATTTCGAAGTATTTTTTACTTCGAAATTAGACCCTTGATAAATCTGCCCCCATGTATTTTCACTTTTTGTATTTGTGTGCGGCTATTGCCAAAAGGATGAAAAGTTCAAACAGAGCCCTGATTGGCCACCAGCAGCCCCACTGGCTGTAAGTACCCACAAGCCCCTCCCACACCTACCTGTCATTTAGATTTTCATAGAATGACACTTTGTGCTATACGAAAAAAAAGGTTTAATTTAAATTGGAAGAGAGGAAAAAGGTAAATTATTAGGGATGCACCGTATCCGGGATTCTGGCTTTTTCAGCAGGATTCGGATTTGTCCGAATCTTTCTGCCCGGCCGATCGTAATCCTAATTTCCATATGCAGATAAGGGGCGGGAGGGAAATTATGTGACTTTTTGTCACAAAACAAGGAAGTAAAAAATGTTTTCCCCTTCCCACCCTTAATTTGCATATAAAAATTAGGAGTTGGTTCGGTATTCGGCCGAATGTTTAGCAAAGGTTTTGGGGGGGGATCCAAAATAGTGTATTTGGTGCATCTCTACAAATGACATCGCTAATAATAAAGAAGGAATTAAATCTGAAATTCCTGTTAATGTGAGAACATATGGATGTGGCTGCAGACTTAGTTATAGATTTCTCCTCTGCAGAAGGAAACTACAATTCCCACAATCCTCAGCGAGCCGTTGATTGACTACATTGTGTCTCCAGTACTTAACCTTAGCAGGAAGGTCACAGACAGTGTTTCCAGTGGAATTGTGGGAGAATAATGTGATGTTTCCATAACTGTAGCAACTTATTAATTATTCATGGGCTGCTGCAGGCTGCAAAGCGCTGACTCTTTCATATTGTGAATCAGCAGTTTGTACATCACATGCCTCAGACTGCATTGCTCTCGTTATTCTCCAGCAATTGGGGATCTGCTGAGAGTATTTACTGTAATGATGAGGAGAAAGCTCTGCTCATTCAGGGGACTTTGATTTCATGTTATGCTCTGACTTCTGCTACATTGTTTGTACTGGCAAAGCCTCTACTTCAACAGTAAAGAACCTGACTGTCCTTACAGTAAAGAACCCCTTCCTATGCTGATGGTGAGATCTCCTTTCCTCCCCACCAATGAATCACTCATTCCCCCTCTCTTGGTAGGGAATCCCATAACCTGACTGCCCTTACAGTAAAGAACCCCTTCCTATGCTGATGGTGAGATCTCCTTTCCTCCCCACCAATGAATCACTCATTCCCCCTCTCTTGGTAGGGAATCCCATAACCTGACTGTCCTTACAGTAAAGAACCCCTTCCTATACTGATGGTGAGATCTCCTTTCCTCCTCACCAATGAATCACTCATTCCCCCTCTCTTGGTAGGGAATCCCATAACCTGACTGCCCTTACAGTAAAGAACCCCTTCCTATGCTGATGGTGAGATCTCCTTTCCTCCCCACCAATGAATCACTCATTCCCCCTCTCTTGGTAGGGAATCCCATAACCCGACTGCCCTTACAGTAAAGACCCCCTTCCTATGCTGATGGTGAGATCTCCTTTCCTCCCCACCAATGAATCACTCATTCCCCCTCTCTTGGTAGGGAATCCCATAACCCGACTGTCCTTACAGTAAAGAACCCCTTCCTATGCTGATGGTGAGATCTCCTTTCCTCCCCACCAATGAATCACTCATTCCCCCTCTCTTGGTAGGAAATCCCATAACCTGAATGTCCTTACAGTAAAGACCCCCTTCCTATGCTGATGGTGAGATCTCCTTTCCTCCCCACCAATGAATCACTCATTCCCCCTCTCTTGGTAGGGAATCCCATAACCTGACTGCCCTTACAGTAAAGAACCCCTTCCTATGCTGATGATGGGATCTCCTTCCCTCCCCACCAATGAATCACTCATTCCCCCTCTCTTGGTAGGGAATCCCATAACCTGACTGTCCTTACAGTAAAGAACCCCTTCCTATGCTGATGGTGAGATCTCCTTTCCTCCCCACCAATGAATCACTCATTCCCCCTCTATTGGTAGGGAATCCCATAACCTGACTGCCCTTACAGTAAAGAACCCCTTCCTATGCTGATGGTGAGATCTCCTTTCCTCCCCACCAATGAATCACTCATTCCCCCTCTCTTGGTAGGGAATCCCATAACCTGACTGCCCTTACAGTAAAGAACCCCTTCCTATGCTGATGGTACCAATATATAAAGCCGTATATATTAAAGCAAGCTAAGGGATAGGTGTGCTATACAGTCAGAGAAGTGAGAATCGACATATTTATCAATGTCTATTTGAATGTGCCAATTTTTCACATATTATTTTAATTACTTTGTGGAGTCGATTTTAGTTCTTTTCTATTAGTTGCGGTGCAGCGGCGCTGTCTATAGCACCCTACTGATTCAGTCAAAATAATGATCACATGGATAATCTTGTCTGTAGGGGACTGAATCGGTAATTGGGAAAGCAATTAGTAGAAGGGAGCTGCGTGTTATTATGTAGCAATTCAGTCCCTCAGTCTGTAGAAGGAAACTATAGATATGAGCAGGGATATTTGTATTGGGAGGAAGCCGAGCTCTGGCTGTATCATATGAAACTCTATCCCATGGGGTAGTGTCTATATATAGATAGACACTATTTTATAAATATACTATATGGGTCAGGGCACACGCTCAGATTCGGGGAGATTAGTCGCCCGGCAACAAATCTCCTCTTTTTCTGGGGGACTCATCTCCCTGAATGACTAATCTCCCCGAACTGCCTAGAATGTAAATTGCCAGCGGGGTGGCAATCAGAGCGCTTTGCTTTCCGTAGTCGCCCGAAGTCGCCTCACAAGGAAACTTTGGGCGACTTCAGAAAACAAATCGCTCTGAGTGCCATCCCAGTTCGGGGAGATTAGTCGCCCCAAGAACAAGAGATTTGTCACCGGGCGACACATGAATATGAGCCTGTGCTCTGACCCTATATATTAGTAGCAAGTATGGCATCTCTTATGCAGAATGTATGGGGTTTTCTGGATAAGGGACAAGGAATGCCGTGTTGTAAGGCTGCTTAAAAAATAGTATTTTGCGGGGGGGGGGGGGGGGCTGCAAATCTACTTTTGGTCTCCTAGTGTTGAATAAGGTAAGGCTTCTGGATTAGGGTTCCACCATTTCATTTAGTGCACTTCATAATCTGGTTATTATTCTAGATTCAGTCCCAGTTCTAGAGTTGGACCTCCATTCTCTTATGATCCGTTGAATCAGGTTAAATGAGGAGATGAGGTGGTTCTGCTGACTGGGATTGGCTCTGGCACCAAGAGGGGTTCAGTGTCACACGTTGCACCCCAGTGTTCCCCAAAGTATAGGGTTCCGTTCAATTGCAGATGGAGCACCTCCATGATGTGCAGAGACAAGAGCAGCTCCACCGCAGCCTCTGAACCGGGAGCCTCATCTCGGATCCTTCCAGCAGCCGTTGCTAGGTGACAACCCAATTACCTAAAACAAATGGTAAATGGAAGAATGCCGCAAATTATGATTTCTTCCTATGAGTTATGATGTTGGAGAATTAAAGGCACCAAGACGCCAGATGAATGTGTTTCTGTGTGTGGGGTCATTGCTTTATGAAGGGAGTGTATAAATAATAAAGATTATTCCTAAAATAAGGGACCCCCCCATCACATGACAAACAAAACGTAAATTGGTCCCACTGCAAAATCTTTTCTATCCCCTAATGTTTGATTGTGAGAATTCTTCTGCTCTGATTGGCTGTAGGTTCATCTAGCCCCACAAAAATGACAATTGGCTACTGATTGGTCTATCCATGTGGGGATTCCAGTGCTCTCATTGGCTACTTATTGGTCCAACCATTTCAATATTTTCGTACAGGTTGGTGGCAGATTGAATCATCTTTGTTCTAAAGTTTCATGTAATTCTAATTCATCTATAAACAGGGATGGAAGCTGATTCCTAACAGTACCAAAGTGTAATAAATCTAATAAAGTAACAAAAATCATAAACGGAGAATATATTCGCAGTTCATCCCAGTCCAAATATACAAACAATCTCCAAAATTGTGAGTTTTTACGCCAAAAAATAAATCAAAAAGTAGTAAAATGTACAAATATATTTATTAGGAAATTACAAGTGGACGCCTAACGCGTTTCGTGCCTGTTTCGATACGTGTTAGGGGTCCACTTGTAATGTCCTATATTTGCATAGCGGGCCCCCCTAGGCCCAATGCTGTTCGCCCTTGTCCTCTCCCCTTTATTTGAGCAATTTTTCATCATTGGGACCGGAGCAATGGGGATTTGCACACAGGAAATGTAAATATCTACTGAATCTCCAGCGCATCCCCAGTGTTTCTGAACCAATGGGAGTGTAGTTGGGCAACATGCCCCCCCCCCTAAAATCCTGCCACCCTAGGCCTGGCCTTGATGGCCTTTGCACAAATCCCGGCCTGTATATTTGTACATTTATTTATTTGGAGATTGTTTCTAATTCATCTAAGGGTGGCCATTAGTGATGGGCGAATTTGCGCCTTTTCGCTTCGCCGAAAAATGTGCGAATTTCCCGCAAAATTTGCGAAACGGCACCAGCGTCCATAATTGCGAATTTTTTTTGACGCGGGCGAATTTTTGCGGGCTTTTCGCAAATTTTTTCGCCGGTGGCAAATCCCGCAAATTCACCGTGAATTCACCCATCACTAGTGGCCATACACGGGCACATTTTTTACTTCCAAACGTCTGATTTTAGAACGTTCCGATAATATCGGTAAGTTATCGGATAGTTGATGGTGTACGAACGATCGCAACATTATCGTTCGCAAAATTGATCGGATGAATTTTAGTCGTTCAGGGTTAAATCCGTCTTTGCGCCTGTCAGGATTGTAGCACAAGCCAACGAACATATACGGAACAACGAACATAAACGGAAGGACCTGAACGTTCTTTGCTCAAAACTTCATTTGTAACTATATGAACTATGTAAAGAAATAAATTAGCGACTGCAGGAATATCACCCTATCAACTCATATGTGAGAGAAGTTTATTATGTCATAGCAAGATATAAATCCATATGTCTGTATGGAGCAGGGAAGGAGATACTGACTATATACTACAGACAGCGCCACTCCTCGTTTGTTGAACAACGGTTATATCTGTTCATATGATCGTTCTCCGTGGATGGCATATCGTATGGTAAAATAATCGTCAGGCGATCGTTTAACGAAACGAACGTTCATCGCAGAACGATAAAAGTATGGCCACCTTAAGTTTAACCCTTTAAGATTTTAGCTGGATGAATAGATAAAGTCACATGGAAATTTGTTTCGTACAATTTTCGGACCGTGTGTGAACTGTCGTAACATTTTCGTTCCATGGTGATCGGTTGTTTAGCCCCAGGTCTAACCATTAGATTTCTGTTGGCTAATGATAATATCTCTGCATTGCCTATGTGACCATATCAATGGCTGACCGTCACTTCTATCTGTCAGACATAACTTTCCTACGATTGCTGTCATGGGCAGAACTTTGTCTCTTTTACTAATTTATTTCATCTGAACGGTGAGGTGAGAAGATTGGGACGTCCGATCATTCGTTGGATACAAGGATAAAATTTGCAGGTCTATGGCCAAGTAAAGTTTTCAGTATACAGACACCCGCTGAACTCTTGAGAACTTATGTGTGTGTGTGTATATATATATATATATAATACACAAAAGCCATGAATATCTTGTAAATGATATCCTTATAAACGGTGAGTTCTGAAGTCATCAGTTATAAACGGTGAGTTCTGATGTCATTTCTGTCACATGACTCACTGAAACTTGTGTATTATAATAAATAAAGTACCCCCAGTTGTAAAATATAAGGATATTAGAAGTTACCTCGGAGTTCCATGACCTGTATAAAAACACTCGGCCTTGGGCCTCATACTTTTATATGGTCATGAAACTCCTCGGTAACTCCCCTCCCAACAACACCAAGCTTCGTCCCCTTTCCTTAAATAACAGACCAATCACATCTGACGGTTTTGGCGCGAGCAACTTTTCCGACGAGCGTCCAAAATTTTTTGACGGAAATGCAGAAATTCACTGCATATTCGTGCCTCCCGAATTTATTTGCCCGTTACTACATCTGAAATCTTGGGTGAAAAAGGCCGCAGTTTATTTATTAAATCACATAAATAACCGCTATCAACCAAATGCATTGAGTGTAGGGCAATGTACCATCACATTTATCAAATATCTTAACTATTAAAGGACCAGTAACATAATTATTTTTTTTAAAAATTCATTTCTTTTTAACGAAAAAAAACACACCAAGACAGTTTTTAACTTTTAATTTGCAAAGCTTTTATTAAGAAATTACTTACTGACTGGTGGTTTTTTTTTTGTTAAAAAGAAACATTTTTATGTTACTGGTCTTTTAACTTACTTGACATCTGATAGCTGCTGAATGCTGCAAAGAATTGTACCCAGTAGTGAGGGGCCCACCTGCTGTCCTTTCTAGGAGCAACTTTCATCCATAACTGACGCCGCTTCCACTGGGCCCTTTCCATCACTTTGGCCCCAGGTCTAACCCTACACTTGTTACCATACCTCCCAACATTTTGGAAGTAAAAAGAAGGACAAAAAATTTTTTTCCCGCACAAAGCGCAGCAATTTTTTGACCACACCCCTTTATGTGGCCACACCCCCTAATTACCATGTTTGTTTTACAAAATTTGGCAGGTTATGAAAGTTTGAAAATATTTCTCCTTATCTAAACTGTGTTTTTGTGTCTCAAAATTGTTACAAAGTATCTTATTTGCACCTGTTAGCTGTTCTGGGCTCTCTGCTAAAAGCCAATTAAGTGAGAAACTTTGTTTCTTTTTCTGGCTGTTCAGTGCAGAGAAAAGAGGGACTTTCCAGTACAAATGAGGGACTGCGGGTTGAGCTGTCAAAAGAGGGACTGTCCCTCTGAAAAAGGGACAGTTGGGAGGTATGTTGTAACCACTCTCACCAGCTCCCCCCTTAGGGGAGTCCCTCCCGCTGCAACATTAACTACCGTAACACTTTCCCATTACCCAACTACCCCTTTATTCTGGGGAGGGTGGGCAGGAACTACAACCCCCATAATCCCTAACCTCCTTTTACGCTTCCCTCCAAGCCCTGTCATTCCCAGTTCCTGGCTCACTCCCCGGGGAATTCCATTCAGCCCAATGGCAACTGCCTTCATCCCTGAAACACAAGCGGCTTTATCTCAATTCTGCCCGATAAGATGAAATTATCCTGTTGTGTTGCACATTCATAATGACCAATTGACATTATAAGGTTAGAGAGTGGAGAGACGTGAAAAAGAGAAATAATGTATTACCCTTATTAACTTAGTTGCCCTTCTCTGCACTCTCTAACCTTTATAATGTCTGGTTTTGTGAACTTAACAAGCAAATGTCCACCTTTTAACTTCCCATTGACTGTTTGGCTTGGAGTTTCAGTTTACTTTGATAGGGAATTGTGGGGGCCTCTGTGGCTTATCAGTGTCAGTGACCAATGAGTGGCAACACCAGCCACCCTCCTTCTCTATATGCTCATATAAGGGGGTACTCTTGCATTTGGTGGGGGTGGTTTGACTCTTACCCCCAATGGTAAATTTAATGGGTAGCTGGCAATGTGAGTGGGGTCCTGGGAATAGTAATGAGCCTCGGATGAAGAAATAAAGGAGGCAGACCCTGCTGGGCCAAGTTCTATTGGTGCACAAGGCCTGACATCATCACAACCACCTTCTCTACCGCCATTGATCGTTTGCAACCACACCTACTGCGTAGCTCCTCCCCTGCTGGTTGCTTGATCACATCCCCCCATGCTGGTCTCTAACTTATTGCCTCCTCCAAGTTGCACCCTCCACCCTGTTGTGCTTTATGCAGCCACTAGAGATGTCGCGAACTGTTCGCCGGCGAACTTGTTCGCGCGAACATCGGGTGTTCGCGCTCGCCGGAAGTTCGCGAACGTCGCGCGACGTTCGCCATTTTGGGTTCGCCATTGTTGGCGCTTTTTTTTGCCCTCTCACCCCAGACCAGCAGGTACATGGCAGCCAATCAGGAAGCTCTCCCCTGGACCACTCCCCTTCCCTATAAAAACCGAAGCCCTGCAGCGTTTTTTCACTCTGCCTGTGTGTGCTGAAGAGATAGTGTAGGGAGAGAGCTGCTGCCTGTTAGTGATTTCAGGGACAGTTGAAAGTTTGCTGGCTAGTAATCGTTTTGATACTGCTCTGTTATTGGAGGGACAGAAGTCTGCAGGGGTTTGAGGGACATTTAAGCTTAGGTAGCTTTGCTGGCTAGTAATCTACCTTCTACTGCAGTGCTCTGTATGTAGCTGCAGTGGGCAGCTGTCCTGCTTCTGATCTCATCTGCTGACTGCTGCAATAACAGTAGTCCTTGTAAGGACTGCTTTTATTTATTTTTTTGTTGTTTTACTACTACTACTACTACTACTACTATAAGAGCCCAGTGCTATTAGTCTAGCAGTGTTGGGGAGTGGGACTGGTGTGCTAATCTGCTGCTCCTAGTAGTTCAGCAGCACCAACTTTAATTTTTTTTTTTTAATATTCATTTTTTTTTTATTTTACTTTTTTTTATTTTACTACCGCTGTAGTAGTGTATAAGTTGACCTTTTAGGCATTATTTGCCCTGTAGGCATTATTTGCACACTGTTTTCTTCAACCCGCCATCGAGCTGTGTGACCTTGTTCACATTCTGTCTAAATATCCATAATATTACCGTCTCCAGAAAAAACACCGGAGTCACTTTTTTCAAGCAGCCATAATATATTTTACGTAATCCGTATCCACCGCTGTAGTAGTGTATACGTTGGCCTTGTAGGCATTATTTGCACACTGTTTTCTTCAACCCGCCATCGAGCTGTGTGACCTTGTTCCCATTCTGTCTAAATATCCATAATATTACCGTCTCCAGAAAAAACACCGGAGTCACTTTTTTCAAGCAGCATTCATATATTTTACGTAATCCGTATCCACCGCTGTAGTAGTGTATACGTTGGCCTTGTAGGCATTGTTTGCCCAGTTTTTTTGGCCGCAGCCACTGAAGCACAGAGGCCAGAAAAAATATGCCATATAAATGCTGAAAATAGTAATTTTTTGCCATACGTTGACTCAACGTATATGGCAAAAAATGACTATTTTCAGCATTTATATGGCATATTTTTTCTGGCAACTGTGCTTCAGTGGCTGCGACCAAAAAAATGCATATTTTCTGCATTATATGGCATAATTTTTCTGGCCTCTGTGCTTCAGTGGCTGCAACCAAAAAAATTTATATTTTCAGCATTTATATGGCATAATTTTTCTGGCAACTGTGCTTCAGTGGCTGCGACCAAAAAAATGCATATTTTCTGCATTTATATGGCATAATTTTTCTGGCCTCTGTGCTTCAGTGGCTGCAACCAAAAAAATTTATATTTTCAGCATTTATATGGCATAATTTTTCTGGCAACTGTGCTTCAGTGGCTGCGTCCAAAAAAACTGGGCAAACAATGTCTACAAGGTCAACGTATGGCGAAAAATTACTATTTTCAGCATTTATATGGCATATTTTTTCTGGCAACTGTGCTTCAGTGGCTGCGTCCAAAAAAACTGGGCAAACAATGCCTACAAGGTCAACGTATGGCAGTTGTTTAAAGAGAACAGTAGATTACTAGCCAGCAAAGCTACCTAAGCTAAAATGTCCCTCAAATCCCTGCAGACTTCTGTCCCTCCAATACAGAGCAGTATCAAGCAGATTACTAGCCAGCAAGCTTACTATCATCTGTCCCTGAAATCACTAACAGCTCTCCCCCTACACTATCTCTTCCAAGCACACACAGGCAGATTTTTCAGATACATTTTTGCCCTTGATCCCCCTCTGGCATGCCACTGTCCAGGTCGTTGCACCCTTTAAACAACTTTAAAATCATTTTTCTGGCCAGAAATGTCTTTTCTAGATGTTAAAGTTCGCCTTCCCATTGAAGTCTATGGGGTTCGCGAACCGTTCGCGAACCGCTCGCATTTTTGCGCAAGTTCGCGAATATGTTCGCGAACTTTTTTTCCGACGTTCGCTACATCCCTAGCAGCCACTTATTGTGCTGACCCCTAATTCAAGTTAGGGCCCCAAAACTTTGCTAAATTGACCCGATCTACCCAGATATATTGACGTTGCTCATTAATTAGGGTTTTACTGGGCGAACTACACTCCCGACCCCCCAGCAACTGCAGGATCCGATTCATTTTTATTTGCACCCCAGCTTTAGTCTATGGCCCAGTGCTGGTCCTCTTTGAGGGCATCTCCAAGATAACCAGCTTTGTTGGGCAGACAGTTCTTACAATAACTTCTGGCTGGTTATACTTGGTACATCTGTTTACCTTTTTCCAGATATGGTGTTGGTGTGTGTTGTACAGCATTGCACTTACCACATTGTTTACAGCCTGTAGCTTGTAGTACAATACTATGGGGAGAATAATATCTTGCTGCCTTTAGCTGCTGCAGACTGACCTTGATCACTAAAAGCCCATTGTCCACAAGTTCAAGCTCTTGTCTCCACTGTAGGTGAATAAGTAGGATTCACATAATGTTGACAAAGCAGTTGGGCGTTGTACATCATCAGAGAGTCCTGTGTAGGCAAATCCCGACCGGCCAAGGAATCAGGGACTTTTTGCCCGAAACCCAACCACTTTGTGGGTATCCCGTGGGTACTGGACCTGATGCAGGACTCTACTTTGAGTCACTATATCATGGATTTGCCATTGATTTAAAGGAGAAGGAAAGGCTAAAATGAAGTTACCTTTATCAGAAAGGTCTATATAGATACAACAGTAAACCCTCAAAGTAATGCTGCTCTGAGTACTCTGTCAAAAGAAACACCACATTTCTTTCCTTCTATCGTGTACTCATGGGCTTCTGTATCAGACTAACTGTTTTCAGCTTAAACCTCCAGGGCTAGGGCTTGAGCATGCTCAGTTTGCTCCTCTCTCCCTCCTCCCTGCTGTAATCTGAGCTCCGAGCTATGAGCGAGCAGGGAGCAACTCTGGCAGGAAGTGATGTCACAGCAAGCTAATATGACAGCTGCTATCCTTAACCAACAGAGACAGATTCTAGAGCTGCTACTCCGGTATGATAAAGCATTCTGCAGAATTAATATAATATTATAGCTTGCACTATTGTGGCTAATCTATTGGCAATAAACTGCTTTGGTAGTTTTCCTTCTCCTTTAATTGCATTATGTTAGGCACAAATATGGAGCAGAATTGATGCAGATTTCCCAGTGATGCCGACCTCAGGTCTCACCCGAAATCTCTTCCATCCCTGATGAAATCCATTACTTCCCTGCACGGCCGACTGCTTTATTCTGGGATGTCAGGGGAATGTAATGGGCAATATTTCTTGCCTCTGCTGTGACTTACTATAGCTGCGCTGCTGCCGCGCGGATCTCTCGGCCTTGTTGGCGACGCAGGGAAATGGAGCCATTGTGAGAGGCAATAAATCCCTTTGATGCAGATGTGGCTCATAATGGGAAATCTTTTCTCTCTCCCTCCTACCAGTTTCTATTATAGGAGAATTTTTCTATTAATGTAACGTGATAACATCTCGTGCGGATAAGTCGCCGGTCATAGACATTGCGCAGCTGTCACCCGATGATAGTCGCTTGGAGAGAACAGCAAAGTTGCAGATGAAATGCTCTTCCCTTTCCCCTTTCATTGACAGAAATAAACTGGTTTTTATAACAAAGAGAAGTGAAAATGCTCTTTTTTTTTTTTCTTTTGTACAGTTTTCCTTCCAAATATGGAAAAAGCAAATATTTCTATCCGTGTGCAATGGTGCATGCAGCCGCATTTATCTAGAAATCTGCTCAATAAATTGCTGCGGCTCCGAGGCACGGACGTTGCTTTTAAGTTGGGGTTTGGGCACAGACAGCCGTTAATGCAGAGCTTTTGGTCATGGGATATAATATAATAGTGAGATGGGATGGTCTATATGCTGATACATATATATATATGTTTAATGGATAGCCTTGAGTGAGTGCATTGTTGTGGTCTCAGCGCTATACACTTGCATTAGTTACGCTACAGTGCCACATATTTGCCCATAATGGACTTTGGCAGCACTTGAATTGACCTCAAAGAGTTGCACCATCTGTTTATGTAGCACTGGCCAGGCCTCCTGGCACTAAATGAAGGTGGAAGATGGGGAGGCACTGGTGCCCCTGGATTGCCCTTTCTTGTTATTTATGTCATACATAGAAGGAGTAGGGCACACAAGTTACTCCAGCACTCTGTCCTTAAAGGGATTCTGTCGTGATTTTTATGGTGTAGTTTTTATTTCTAAATGACACTGTTTACACTGCAAATAATTCAATGTACAATATAAAATGTCATTCCTGAACCAGCAAGTGTATTTAGTTGTAATATTGGTGTGTAGGTGCATCTCAGCTCATTTTGCCTGGTCATGTGATTTCAGAAAGAGCCAGCACTTTAGGATGGAACTGCTTTCTGGCAGGCTGTTGTTTCTCCTACTCAATGTAACTGAATGTGTCTCAGTGGGACCCGGATTTTACTATTGAGTGTTGTTCTTAGATCTACCAGGCAGCTGTTATCTTGTGTTAGGGAGCTGCTATCTGGTTACCTTCCCATTGTTCTGTTGTTAGGCTGCTAGTGGCAGGGTTGGACTGGGCCCACTGGGCTGCTGTTTTAGGCCCCCCCTCCAGGTCCCCTGCTGAGATGGGCCCCCTGCCAAGTGGGCCCCCTGCTGTGTACCCTGCGGAGCCTGCCACCCGATGCACTGTGCGTGCGCACACTTTGTATTTACCATGACCTGCACGATAAAGGGAGATGCGGCAGCGAGCGGATCTGTGCTGGCGGGGCCCACAAGAGCCAGGGGCCCGCCGGCCCAGTCCGACCCTGGCTGGGGGAAAAGGGAGGGGGTGATATCACTCCAACTTGCAGTACAGCAGTAAAAAGTGACTGAAGTTTATCAGAGCACAAGTCACACGACTGGGGGCAGCTGGGAAAGTGACAATATGTCTAGCCCCATGTCAGATTTCAAAATTAAATATAAAAAAATCTGTTTGCTCTTTTGAGAAATGGATTTCAGTGCAGAATTCTGCTGGAGCAGCACTATTAACTGATGCGTCTTTTCACTGATCAACATTTTTTTCCCTGAAATTATCCATTTAATAATGGAAGAATCGAGTATAGTAAGTAGATAAAAGACTAGGAGAATAAAGAGGTTTAGTGAGGAGAGGAGGAATAATAGTTTGGAAAGTGGACCTATGGTCTAAGGTTTTCTGATGGGCCCCTGGCATCCCAGTCCAACACTTGGTACATCTCTGCTCATGTTAATGAGTTTTTGGGGAAACCTAGGCAACAGAGGTGGATGATAGGGCTCAGGTAGGAACAAGGAAGATAGATATAAAGTGGTTAAACCGATATGGAGTGTCCAAGAAGTGCCGCCAGTGTAATGACCGGCACATGGTGGACAGAAAGTGGTGTCTCCTTGAAAGCCCCTTACCCGCACACCAGCCTGCTAGTTAAGCCTAGTTAAGCCTGCTAGTTAAGCCTGCTTGTTAAGATGGATGCACATATATGATGAGGGTCTTTGTCTTTTTGGTGGGCCAGACCAGGTCCAAATTATATTGTTTAGGGTTTAATAGACAAACCCAATCAGAACCATTGGGAGGAGACTATAGCAAAGCCCCAATGTGACTTCAGAAAATAAGGTTTTGTAACCATTATTTTAAATTATTGCTTGAGCTCCAATCAGATTTTAGTCTGTATAAGCCGCCCCGAGCCTGTATATGGCCAACGTTAGACTATATTGTCCCAATATTGTAGGGTAAAAATGGACTTCCCTTACTAAAATCTTTTTTATTTTAAGGATACAGCCCCAATTTGTTCCTTCGCCTCAGCCACTCATAACTGGAATCTGTCTCTGTCTTTGTCTTTAATCTCTCCCAACTCGTGTCGATTCAGCATTCATCACCAAAGCCCCATTCTAATGTTGTTATGTTTTCCGGGACCCCCCACAGACCAAGTGATTGTTGCCGGCTGGTTCCTTTGTAAGAGCCTTTTATTACGGCGTTGTTGCCATTGATAGATTTCTGCTGGAACTCAAGAGGGTTCGTCTGGGTCATGTGTGAGGAACAATCAGAGGAGCTTTAGTCTCAGTTTAGTACTTTGGCAACTTATTTACATTTTTGTGCATTGCAGGAGGAGTTCAAAAAGGATTGTGGGTATTAAGTGGCAAGTATTTATTGCTCCTTCTCTTGGTTTATGTCTTTCTCTTCACCTTCTCGCCTTTGTCCTTTTCTTCTGACCTTGGCTCTTTATTTTTTGCTCTCTTTCCACCTTTCTTCTCTCTTTTCCTTCATTTCCTCTCTCCTTTCTTATTTAGAAAGTGGGAATAATCTTGGTATTAGCCCAGAAGGAGGAACAGAGGAAGACACTGATGGACCCTGGACCTACCAGATATTTTATATTACCCTGGTGGGCTAATCTATTCCTGGGCTTAATTTCTTGAGTAGAAACAAAGGTCTAGGGTTGGATTCCCATCAAAAGTCCAGTTTAGGCAATGTATATCCTTGGCCAAGTTCATGGGAACAGACACAGTTTTTTTGGACAATACAAAAAGCAGGTGGCTGGCCTGGAAATGTAGTTGCAGAAGAAGAAAAGGTTGAGTTGAAGTTGACTGGTCTTGATAGCACATGTTTCAGGTTAAGGTCTGGAGAACATAAGTGTAAAGTTAAATAACTGTCTATGACATCCCATACCTAGGAACAAGGTTCTACTGAAAGACTGATGTAGCTAAAATAAGTCCATGGTGGAGTTCACATCAATAAGATGATAACCCATGGCTTGGGGAGGAGTTACAGCAAGTGGTTGGTCTTGATGGGAAAGATCAAGGATTAAAGTCCCAGTGACAGACCAATCGTGAAAACACAGGTTTAGAGTCAAGATCACACAAGAGGCTGATCTTGAAACTGTAGATTTAGGGTCAAGATTACAAACATAGGCCGGTCTACCCAACTCACTCTTAGGCTTAAAGTCCAGCAAGAAGCTGGTCTGAGGAACATAGGTCTTGGGTCAAGATATGGTTGAAATCAAGGGCCGTCTGTGCCCCATGTGTCATCATATATTGGAGAAAAGTTGAGAGAATAACTAGGCAAAAATGCAAATGTTCTCTGTCCATCACTATTGAAGAAACCTTTACTAACTGCACATTACTCATAGGGGTCACGTGGCACCGTCACATTTAGAAGCTGGTGGAAATAACCGCACAGAACTGACCCATCTTGCCCATTGTTACATCACTTTCAATAAGAAATAATGTAACCGTTTTTTTAAAAAATATTTAAATTAGGTTTAATTGCAACAAAACTAAATATCTTCAATCTCGGCTGTCACTGTAATTTCAACTCACTTTTGGTTTCTATGGCAGCCAGCCTTGACAGCTGTTTGATAGTCGCTAAGTGACAATAAGAATAGAGCACAAACTTAATAAAACTATATTCTGAGTCTTAAACACAATTGATGATATAGTGTCGGCTCCTGCCAATTCCTTCTGAGAGGGAAACTCTGCTTCTTTCCTGATGTAATTTCTTGTTCTGTAACCTACTCATTGATAGTTTTCCTTTAAACAATGACTGACCGTACTCATAGTGTGGCTGCCATAGTTTTATGGGATCTCTCTGTACAGACTATGAGCAAACTTAGGGGACTGTTCCTGCTGAATTGTGCTTAGTACAGGGGAATACCTATGCTGCCATAGTTTTATGGGATCTCTCTGTACAGACTATGAGCAAACTTAGGGGACTGTTCCTGCTGAATTGTGCTTAGTACAGGGAATACCTATGCTGCCATGGTTCCTCCTGTCAATGTTATTTCCCATTTGTCTTATAGGAACTATTGATGGGTGAATAAATTTGCTGCGAATTTCCGCATTTCGCCGCCGCCAAATAAATCCGGTAAACTGCAGCAAAAATTAGCCAGTCAAAAATCTCATCGAAAAACTTTGGGCGGGTGTCAGAATAGTCGCGCGCATAAACATTGTCAAGCGTCAAAATTATTCGGGCGCTCATTGACTTTTGGCATTTGGCCAAAATAGGCGCGCGTACAACAATAGACGCAGGCGCTGAATTTACTTGTGTCAAAATACTTTTGACGCCCACTGTCTTCAATGCGTTTTGTGAATTTTTTGGGACAAAGTTGCCCATCAGTAATAGGAACCTTTCTGCATTCACAGTAGCCAGACAATTAGCCCAATCCCTAGACCCCAGGCTAGTGGCAGAGTTGCAGCAACTCATTCCCGGCACAATTCATGCCCCCCCCCCCCGCTGCTGAAAAGACAAAGACTTCTCGCTCCACTGAGTCAAGCTCCAGAGTTAATATCTCCAGCGGAACATTCATTTATCATCACTGGATCTGTACAGAGACTTGTACTAATAGAGGGAGATCGGAATCACAAGCCCAACATTTCCAGGCGGCTCAGGAACCATTTGTGGCCGAGAATCTCACATTGTGCAGAGTCAGAACAACAACAAAAAGGAATATTTTCATGTTTAATGGCTTCACTGCTCGGAAATAAACAGACGGGGTCGTGGGTAGTGAAACCTGAGCCAGGGGCTGTTTGGGAGGGAAGCTGAGCCCATTGTACATACAGTCTCTTATCCTCCACTGTCCTCTATCTGCTCTTTTTACATAACCTTTTATAGATACCTTGAAATGAGTCAGCATAGGTATTCCCTGTACTAAGCACAATTCAGCAGGAACAGTCCCTAAGTTTGCTCATAGTCTGTACAGAGAGATCCCATAAAACTATGGCAGCATAGGTATTCCCTGTACTAAGCACAATTCAGCAGGAACAGCCCCTAAGTTTGTTCATAGTCTGTACAGAGAGATCCCATAAAACTATGGCAGCATAGGTATTCGCTGTACTAAGCACAATTCAGCAGGAACAGTCCCTAAGTTTGCTCATAGTCTGTACAGAGAGATCCCATAAAACTATGGCAGCATAGGTATTCCCTGTACTAAGCACAATTCAACAGGAACAGCCCCTAAGTTTACTCATAGTCTGTACAGAGAGATCCCATAAAACTATGGCAGCATAGGTATTCCCTGTACTAAGCACAATTCAGCAGGAACAGTCCCTAAGTTTGCTCATAGTCTGTACAGAGAGATCCCATAAAACTATGGCAGCATAGGTATTCCCTGTACTAAGCACAATTCAGCAGGAACAGTCCCTAAGTTTGTTCATAGTCTGTACAGAGAGATCCCATAAAACTATGGCAGCATAGGTATTCCCTGTACTAAGCACAATTCAGCAGGAACAGTCCCCTAAGTTTGCTCATAGTCTGCACAGAGAGATCCCATAAAACTATGGCAGCATAGGTATTCGCTGTACTAAGCACAATTCAGCAGGAACAGTCCCTAAGTTTGCTCATAGTCTGTACAGAGAGATCCCATAAAACTATGGCAGCATAGGTATTCGCTGTACTAAGCACAATTCAGCAGGAACAGTCCCCTAAGTTTGCTCATAGTCTGTACAGAGAGATCCCATAAAACTATGGCAGCATAGGTATTCCCTGTACTAAGCACAATTCAGCAGGAACAGTCCCTAAGTTTGCTCATAGTCTGTACAGAGAGATCCCATAAAACTATGACAGCATAGGTATTCCCTGTACTAAGCACAATTCAGCAGGAACAGTCCCCTAAGTTTGCTCATAGTCTGTACAGAGAGATCCCATAAAACTATGGCAGCATAGGTATTCCCTGTACTAAGCACAATTCAGCAGGAACAGCCCCTACTCTAAGTTTGTTCAATTCTACCACTGCAGTTGTGGGCAGCTTTGGACCCTAGGGACCCACTGGCTTATAGAGTAGAAGGATTATATAAAGAGCGGAATTAACAGCAGTAACAGTAAAATACATTTACATTGTGTGTTTACATAAGGAGGGAGGTATAAGTGCTCTCACAGGACTAGTGAATCTTTTCTGGCAGAAACAGCCCTGAGCACATTTCTCAGACTCCCTCCCCTGTCTCCTGATGTGCCTCTCCCCTCCCTGTTATACATTATTAGCTCAATATAAACATTGCTCTGAACCTTCTGTTCCTCTTTCCTATACCTCCTGTCTCTGCCCTTATAGTTACATCACTGAGAGGCAGAGCAGTGCATTCTGGGAAAGTGAAGAAGACATGAATCTCATGGATCATTTTGGGGCCCACAAGCTCTTCAGATCCCCTTTAAGCAGCATTTTATATAATTGACTTAAAACAGATAATCACCCTGAGTCATCACCAGCCAACAACTCTTTTGCTCATCTTGTGACCCATGTTAATGTCACAATGGGCACAATGCAACTTGTGACATCATTCTGATCCTCTGACATCATGCCGTGCAGTATAATGGGCAGATATACAGAGGAAGGGTCTGTTCAAAACATATTCTCATTGCTGCAGATCAAAATAAAGCAGAAAGCGCAGGGGGGGGGGGAGCTGAATTAATGACATTTCCTATTTATTCATTACACAAGTGTCACTTTGATAAATGGCAGGTTTAAATACGGTGAAAGTTAAACGTATTCATTTGAGGCTTCTGATTCTGGAGAGAGAGATAAAATGTAAAATAAAATAAATCAATTAAAGTTGGGGAGAGAAGCTTCTCTGTTTTGAGACCAAAATTGTTTGTGCTGCCCCTAGTGACGCCATGTTTCCCCCGCGCTCACCTAACGGCCCAGAGCAAGTGCCCCCTGCTAAAGTGCCGGTACCAAAGCCCAAAACATCTTCATTCTTGTCTCAACATGAACCTGTTTTCTTGTTTCCTGATTTGTTACATTTCTTTTATTTGAGTGACATTTTTTATTTGCCCATAAGAATCTGATAGGGAGAACTTTTATTTGGCCTCTCTTGGTTTAATTTCCCTGCGTTCACCTGTTGTACCACATTGAGCCACTGGGTGGCAGCACCTGAGAAACAGCAACACAAGTGTGAACAAAGTTTATCTGCAGCCAATTCCTATGAGCTTGCGCCACACTCAACTTTCTTCCAAACGTTATCATTTATATATATTTTATTAGATATACTTCTGACATATTCTGCAGCGCTGTACAAATATTATACATCATTCCCATCAATCCCTGTACCTGTGAGCTTACAATCTAAAGTCTTTATCACATTCCCATCACTCCCTGTTCCAGTGAGCTTACAATCTAAGGTCCCTATCACATTCCCATCAGTCCCTGTCCCAGTGAGCTTACAATCTTAGGTCCCTATCATTCCCATCAGTCCCTGTCCCAGTAAGCTTACAATCTAAGGTCCCTATCACATTCCCATCAGTCTCTGCCCCAGTGAGTTTACAATCTAAGGTCCCTATAACATTCCCATCAGTCTCTGCAGCAGTGAGCTTACAATCTAAGTTCCCTATCACATTCCCATCAGTTTCTGCCCAGTGAGCTTACAATCTTAGGTCCCTATCACATTTCCATCAGTCCCTGCCCCAGTGAGCTTACAATCTAAGGTCCCTATCACATTCCCATCAGTCCCTGTCCCAGTGAGTTTACAATCTAAGGTCCCTATCACATTTCCATCAGTCCCTGCCCCAGTGAGCTTACAATCTAAGGTACCTACCACATTCCCATCAGTCCCTGTCCCAGTGAGTTTACAATCTAAGGTACCTACCACATTCCCATCAGTCTCTGCCCCAGTGAGATTACAATCTAAGGTCCCTATCACATTTCCATCAGTCCCTGCCCCAGTGAGCTTACAATCTAAGGTCCCTATCACATTCTCATCAGTCCCTGCCCCAGTGAGCTTACAATCTAAGGTCACATTCACACCGATGGACTTGGACAGAACAGGCCTTACAACATTGGGTGCAGTGAGGACGATTTGCGTCATTTTGCTGATACTTTCTGCCCATGACGCTCCGTGTGCCCCACTCTGCTCGCTCGTTATCACATATGACTGATTAGCACTAACTGCCACTCACTCTCCTGGATACAAATGCTCAGCCCTAGTCTGAGAAATCACATTGTAACTGCAGTGCAACAATAAAGGGGGTACCCAAGCAGAACCCAAACCCCTCTGCACTCCATTTAGCCCCGTCCTGCTGTGGGAATAGTCGGGGGTACAGAGCCAGCTCATTTCATGTAGAGACTTTACAGGAAGTAGAGAGGATTCTGCTCATTAGAGCTTGCAATCTAAAAGTCAATGTGAAAGACTTGGCATTAGAGCACATGTGTAGCAGCCCTCGATTCTTTATGTTACACATCTCACAGTCTAACAGAACCTCAGAGGAAGAGTAGCTGAAGGAAACCAACTGGTAGAACCTGGTGCAAGTCATGTTGAGTAGGGGCTGTACAGTATAATAAAGATAATGAAGATACAAAAGAACTCAGTAACCATAGGACAGACTGAGACATAAAGATTGTCAATTAATTTGTATTATAAACCTTCAGGGGGTGTAATGGTGTAAACCCAGGCCCCTAGTAAAGTACATTTATGGGACCTCTGAGTATGGGCTACTAGAGGGTGGTTGTGCTGTGGCCTTGGGGCAGTTGAGTGGGAAGGAGCAGGGCAATGGCCGAATCTTGTTTATTCACCAGTAGCTCCTCCCAGCAGCCAGGAGGAGCCAATCAGATAAGAGTAAAGGAGGTACCATGTTAAAGAGGAAAAAGGGTGTTGCAGGGAGAGTTGGGAAGTTGTGGGATTCTCTACATCAGTGGTCCCCAACCAGTAGCTCGCGAGCAACATGTTGCTCACCGACCCCTTGGATGTTGCTCCCAGTGGCCTCAAAGCAGGTGCTTATTTTTGAATTCCCAGCTTCAAGGCAAGTTTTGGTTGCATAGAAACCAGGTGTTCTGCCAAATAGAGCCTCCTGTAGGCTACCAGTCCATGAAGGGACTACCAAACAAGCAACAACAACCCTTAATTGACATCCCCATGGAATTTTTCATGCTTGTGTTGCTCTCCAACTCTTTTTTACATTCAAATGTGGCTCACGAGTAAAAAAAGGTTGGGGACCCCTGCTCTACATGAAGCAGCTGAACTGAAAGATACATTAGACAGGTACAAGGAAGGGACAGATGCCTTTTTTAGAAAGTGGGAAAATAAAGGGTTCCCTAATTATGAGCACAAATATGATCCAGGGACTTGTTCAGATGGGGTCAGGTAGGAATGTTTAGCCCCAATCAAGCAGAGTGAGATTCAATGGGTTTCCTCTGTATCAGCGGTGACTCCGGCAAGTTTCATTTAGGAAAATAGTTTGAACTTAATGGATGTGGGACCTTTGACATCCTGAATGACTTTACTACTGGGATTTGATTATTCCCATTGTGTTATATGAATATGAACTGCTGGGAGGGAGGTGGGAATTGGACTGGGGGGCATTTTTGATACTAAATCATCTTGTATTTATTGTTCTGATCTTTCTCTGCTTCTCTTTCTCTCCCTGTCCTCAGAGTGTCTTCACGGTGAGTGATGTTTCCTTTTTATTCTCACAGCAAATCCTCTAACTAAATGTCACATATTGTCTGTTCTCTTGTAATAACTGTTAGATTTTATTTCAATGTTATAACGAAAAGTTGTATTTAACTGGTCATTCCTACTGTTTGCTGAAAGGTTCCCAAAGAGCAACTAATCCGTTCCTCTGGGAAGGCATAGAGCTCCATTGACTCCTTCCCAGAGACTATTATCCACTGTTACTATAGACACATCTCTCCCTACTATACCTGCTATCCCACAGTCACACTCCCTTCCCAGAGACTATTATCCACTGTTACTATAGACACCATCTCTCCCTACTATACCTGCTATCCCACAGTCACACTCCCTTCCCAGAGACTATTATCCACTGTTACTATAGACACCATCTCTCCCTACTATACCTGCTATCCCACAGTCACACTCCCTTCCCAGAGACTATTATCCACTGTTACTATAGACACATCTCTCCCTACTATACCTGCTATCCCACAGTCACACTCCCTTCCCAGAGACTATTATCCACTGTTACTATAGACACCATCTCTCCCTACTATACCTGCTATCCCACAGTCACATTCCCTTCCCAGAGACTATTATCCACTGTTACTATAGGCACCATCTCTCCCTACTATACCTGCTATCCCACAGTCACACTCCCTTCCCAGAGACTATTATCCACTGTTACTATAGACACCATCTCTCCCTACTATACCTGCTATCCCACAGTCACACTCCCTTCCCAGAGACTATTATCCACTGTTACTATAGGCACCATCTCTCCCTACTATACCTGCTATCCCACAGTCACACTCCCTTCCCAGAGACTATTATCCACTGTTACTATAGACACCATCTCTCCCTACTATACCTGGTATCCCACAGTCACATTCCCTTCCCAGAGACTATTATCCACTGTTACTATAGGCACCATCTCTCCCTACTATACCTGCTATCCCACAGTCACATTCCCTTCCCAGAGACTATTATCCACTGTTACTATAGACACATCTCTCCCTACTATACCTGCTATCCCACAGTCACACTCCCTTCCCAGAGACTATTATCCACTGTTACTATAGGCACCATCTCTCCCTACTATACCTGCTATCCCACAGTCACACTCCCTTCCCAGAGACTATTATCCACTGTTACTATAGACACCATCTCTCCCTACTATACCTGCTATCCCACAGTCACACTCCCTTCCCAGAGACTATTATCCACTGTTACTATAGGCACCATCTCTCCCTACTATACCTGCTATCCCACAGTCACACTCCCTTCCCAGAGACTATTATCCACTGTTACTATAGGCACCATCTCTCCCTACTATACCTACTATCCCACAGTCATACTCCCTTCCCAGAGACTATTATCCACTGTTACTATAGGCACATCTCTCCCTACTATACCTGCTATCCCACAGTCACACTCCCTTCCCAGAGACTATTATCCACTGTTACTATAGGCACCATCTCTCCCTACTATACCTGTTATCCCACAGTCACACTCCCTTCCCAGAGACTATTATCCACTGTTACTATAGACACCATCTCTCCCTACTATACCTGCTATCCCACAGTCACACTCCCTTCCCAGAGACTATTATCCACTGTTACTATAGACACCATCTCTCCCTACTATACCTGCTATCCCACAGTCACACTCCCTTCCCAGAGACTATTATCCACTGTTACTATAGGCACCATCTCTCCCTACTATACCTGCTATCCCACAGTCACACTCCCTTCCCAGAGACTATTATCCACTGTTACTATAGACACCATCTCTCCCTACTATACCTGGTATCCCACAGTCACATTCCCTTCCCAGAGACTATTATCCACTGTTACTATAGGCACCATCTCTCCCTACTATACCTGCTATCCCACAGTCACATTCCCTTCCCAGAGACTATTATCCACTGTTACTATAGACACATCTCTCCCTACTATACCTGCTATCCCACAGTCACACTCCCTTCCCAGAGACTATTATCCACTGTTACTATAGGCACCATCTCTCCCTACTATACCTGCTATCCCACAGTCACACTCCCTTCCCAGAGACTATTATCCACTGTTACTATAGACACCATCTCTCCCTACTATACCTGCTATCCCACAGTCACACTCCCTTCCCAGAGACTATTATCCACTGTTACTATAGGCACCATCTCTCCCTACTATACCTGCTATCCCACAGTTACACTCCCTTCCCAGAGACTATTATCCACTGTTACTATAGACACCATCTCTCCCTACTATACCTGCTATCCCACAGTCACACTCCCTTCCCAGAGACTATTATCCACTGTTACTATAGGCACCATCTCTCCCTACTATACCTGCTATCCCACAGTCACACTCCCTTCCCAGAGACTATTATCCACTGTTACTATAGACACATCTCTCCCTACTATACCTGCTATCCCACAGTCACACTCCCTTCCCAGAGACTATTATCCACTGTTACTATAGACACATCTCTCCCTACTATACCTGCTATCCCACAGTCACACTCCCTTCCCAGAGACTATTATCCACTGTTACTATAGGCACCATCTCTCCCTACTATACCTGCTATCCCACAGTCACACTCCCTTCCCAGAGACTATTATCCCAAGACCATTACACTGATGATACTAAGTAGATTATAACTTATATTTCACTATATGTTCTAAGAGGCAATAAGGTCAGAGAGTTTCTGATCTCGTTGTTTCCGCCATTACTAAGTTGTTATGGAGTGTGACAATAGGAAATGAATAATATCAGTTGGAAGCAGGAGCTCACGCATATGATTAGTGACTCACATTTAGATCATATAATAGGGAATTATTACAATTAGCATCTGTCTATTGATTGACTGAGCAATTGGCTGGCAATTGCAGGAGACTTGACTGATTTCCACTGAAAGTAACAATTGTAATTTTAATGGTCTGTGAATTTAAATATTTTGTGTATTTTATGTGCCAAATGTTCTGTTAAATGGGGGTATCTGCTCATTACACTTTTGTTTTAATCATTGAAAAGAAGGTAAAATATCTGCTCACACGGATTCAGGGGTGTGAATACTTTTCTGTTACATTCCAGACGCACTTTATTATGGCGAGGGATTGCGGCACTTTCCCAAATAAATAAAAAGCAGAAAATAGCAATTTTAGAGGTACAGTATAACGTAACATTTACTTACTCGTGTATTGCCCCGAAAATGGATATTTTATTGACTCTCCAGTCTGTAAACTGGATGAGATTTTATTTTGATTTGATTTTGAATTTATAGTGAAGAGCAGAGAAGAGGAAAGGAATCAGGTCTCAGGGCGCCGGGAGGGAATGGACAGTGTTTATCTGAGGGACAAGAAGCTTCTGCATTGGGAATATCAAACTCATGCCCCCCCCATGTATTAATTGCAATCAAGTCTATTGAAAAGATGAATTTTTAGTTACCCTTAAAGCTGTCCATACATGGAAATGTAAGCAGCAGTCCTGTCCTGCTTTATGGCAGCTGAGATTCTAGCTATCTGTATAACAGAACATTCTGTCCCAGTGGCTGCACTGATCCTATCTGATCCCCATTGTAAGCAGCAGTCCTGTCCTGCTTTATGGCAGCTGAGATTCTAGCTATCTGTATAACAGAACATTCTGTCCCAGTGGCTGCACAGATCCTATCTGATCCCCATTGTAAGCAGCAGTCCTGTCCTGCTTTATGGCAGCTGAGATTCTAGCTATCTGTATAACAGAACATTCTGTCCCAGTGGCTGCACAGATCCTATCTGATCCCCATTGTAAGCAGCAGTCCTGTCCTGCTTTATGGCAGCTGAGATTCTAGCTATCTGTATAACAGAACATTCTGTCCCAGTGGCTGCACAGATCCTATCTGATCCCCATTGTAAGCAGCAGTCCTGTCCTGCTTTATGGCAGCTGAGATTGTATCTGAATCTACTATATTACCTGGCAAGGGATGCTGGGATTTGTGGTTTATATGTAAAGAACTTTCAGTCTATCCTATTGCTGTTATATACATAAGAGAAGAGAATATATATACTGTACAATCAGTGAATATATGGATTTCCTTAGGTAACACCACAAGCAGCTGAGGAAAGAGCTGACATTTTGGAGGTGCAGGTGTGACCCAGGAATATGTGCTTATTGGGCACAGAGCTAAATATAAGCCCAGACAAGTAGAAATTGCATGTTTCCACCTCAAAATAAAATTTGAACATTATGACTATTTAATTTAGTTCTATAAATAATTGACCTTGAGATGCAGGCGATTAAACATTAATCCTCTTTTATACACATTTATTAGCACAGGGACCCGTCAGATATTTAAATCCAGTCTCTTCCTTTGCCCCGCGGTGCTGGAAGGCTCCAGAAAGCCCCAATTTGTGTGATAATTAGCAGTTCTTCATGTTATTTAGGGCAAAGTGCTCAGTCAATATGCAAATAGAAGGCAGTGACCACAAGGAAGAGTGCTAATTAATAAATTGTTACATTTCTTCCTAAACATCTCTATGACCTTTCCTTTAATTAGAGACCTACCCATCAGCCCATCTGTCAGCTGGTACATTAGCACCCACAACATGCCAACTTTCCCTCACCATGTGCCAATGGCTTCCTCCTTCATCTGAAAATTCACTGGATGAGATTATTCCAGCTCGCTAAGGATTGTACATTTTGTATATGTATCTATGTATATTTTCATTTATAGTGCTACTTATCTTTTATACTCCCCTTCCCTATATATTAAGCATCTAGTGCTACCAATCCCTATTTCTGTAGGGAAATGAGAGCAGACAGTAACCCTTCCAACACTTTCCTCTTGTCTCTATATATTAGGTACCTATCTAGTGTTACCAATCCCTATTTCTGTAGGGAAATGAGAGAGAGCAGACAGTAACCCTTCCAACACTTTCCTCTTGTCTCTATATATTAGGTACCTATCTAGTGTTACCAATCCCTATTTCTGTAGGGAAATGAGAGAGAGCAGACAGTAACCCTTCCAACACTTTCCTCTTGTCTCTTTATATTAGGTACCTATCTAGTGTTACCAATCCCTATTTCTGTAGGGAAATGAGAGAGAGCAGACAGTAACCCTTCCAACACTTTCCTCTTGTCTCTATATATTAGGTACCTATCTAGTGTTACCAATCACTATTTCTGTAGGGAAATGAGAGAGAGCAGACAGTAACCCTTCCAACACTTTCCTCTTGTCTCTATATATTAGGTACCTATCTAGTGTTACCAATCACTATTTCTGTAGGGAAATGAGAGAGAGCAGACAGTAACCCTTCCAACACTTTCCTCTTGTCTCTATATATTAGGTACCTATCTAGTGTTACCAATCCCTATTTCTTTAGGGAAATGAGAGAGAGCAGACAGTAACCCTTCCAACACTTTCCTCTTGTCTCTATATATTAGGTACCTATCTAGTGCTACCAATCCCTATTTCTGTAGGGAAATGAGAGAGAGCAGACAGTAACCCTTCCAACACTTTCCTCTTGTCTCTATATATTAGGTACCTATCTAGTGCTACCAATCCCTATTTCTGTAGGGAAATGAGAGAGAGCAGACAGTAACCCTTCCAACACTTTCCTCTTGTCTCTATATATTAGGTACCTATCTAGTGTTACAAATCCCTATTTCTGTAGGGAAATGAGAGAGAGTAGACAGTAACCCTTCCAACACTTTCCTCTTGTCTCTATATATTAGGTACCTATAGTATCTATATAAAAGGTACCTAAGGTATCTAAGTAGGTATCTAAGTTGGAGCTGCCATAAGAAATTAGGAACAAGAATCACATAACACAGTGTTTTTCTGGCCACCACTGATTAATGCACCTATATTTGTTGGTATAACTATGTTTTGCTCTATGTATGTTGGGTAAACTCCATTGCATTTCGGGAAACAATGGTGCTAGCACCAGAACTATAGATGGAGTTCCACGTGTATCTAAATCACATCTAAATCAGGTCAAACATAGTGATCTTAACTTCTTCTTGTTATGTCTGTGTGTTATTTTATATTTTACTTAACCCTCCAGACCCTCCAGACTCCCATTCTTGGTCCCTCATGAGATGAGCAGAATAAGGGGCTGGTATTGAGACAAGCAGAATCCTTCCCCAAGTGACAGGCATTGCAAAAATGTCCCTGTTGCCATGGCAGCCACAGAGGACTCTGGAGAATGTGGATAATAATTATACATTAGAAGAAACTTCTAAATGCAATGAAAGTTTTGCAAGGCAGAGCCACTCCATCACCTCATGTAGCCTTCTTCTCACATCAATTTTGGGGCTCTTTCTGTCAGTTTTGAGGGGCTTTTAAGGTTTAGATTGGGGAGAGAGGGGCCAGGAAACCCTGAATATATGAGCTGGGCTGGGATGGATACAGCTAAAAACAAAGAGCATCAGAGCAATGCTCACAGGGAAAGAACATTATATATAATTCCCATTGGGGACCAAGTCTAGAAAATTATTACTATGGCTGGAGAGAGTAGAGCAAGATAAAGAATGTAAAGCATCATGAAGACAGTAGGACAAGATGGAAACAGTAGGACAAGATGGAGACAGTAGGACAAGATGGAGACAGTAGGGCAAGATGGAGACAGTAGGACAAGATGGAGACAGTAGGACAAGATGGAGACAGTAGGGCAAGATGGAGACAGTAGGGTAAGATGGAGACAGTAGGGCAAGATGAAGACAGTAGGGCAAGATGGAAATAGTAGGACAAGATGGAAAAAGTCGGACAATATGGAGACAGTACGGCAAGATGGAGACAGTAGGGCAAGATGGAGACAGTAGGGCAAGATGTAGACAGTAGAACAAGATGGAGACAGTAGGGCAAGATGGAAATAGTAGGACAAGATGAAGATAGTAAGGCAGGATGTAGACAGTAGAACAAGATGGAGACAGTAGGGCAAGATGGAAATAGTCGGACAAGATGGAGACAGTAGGGCAAGATGGAAATAGTAGGACATGATGGAGACAGTAGGGCAAGATGGAGACAGTAGGACAAGATGGAAATAGTAGGACATGATGGAGACAGTAGGGCAAGATGGAGACAGTAGGGCAAGATGAATACTGTACAGCAAGATAGAGACAGATGGAAAGGATGGAGACTGAAAGGCAATATAGAGACTGTTAGATAATATGGAGATAGCAGGGCAAGATGGAGACAGTAGGGATAGATGAAGACAGTAGATCAAAATGGAGGGCATGTCAGTATAATTTTAATTAATTATATTAGACCAATTGCACTCATAGGAATCTCTTTATTCGCCAATGTACCAAAGAATCTGTCTGAGCAATGTGTAAAATACTAACGTGAATACTCAGTGTCCCTAATGTTATGTACAGGGAACATACCGTTATATATTCACTCTATTCACACAGGGGCCACACATTCTGTATCTTAAAGCGATAGACATTAGATATAGTCCAGAGCGGTGAAGATAAGATAAAGACTGAGCTGAGCAGATGGGCCAATAATGCCCTAGACTGGAGTTTATATGGGAAAGGAGTGTATAGTGGTGTATATACCTGACTGGGAGTCTCTGAAGGTAAAAGCAACTCCCTGCACCCTGTCTCTCTAGTGTTAATCAGAGTTGTGCTGCAGGTTGTGTCTATCACACAGATTGGATGTGACACTGAGAGTGTTTTCTGATCTCTGTGGGGATTGGTCACAGTCGAACGGATTTCATGGTCACAGCAGAATTGGTTGAGTGATGCTGCAGAACATCTTGAGCGGCAGGATTTATTGGGGGTTATGGATGGGCTGTGGGGGGGGGAGCATATTCCATCACCATAAATAAAACTTCAGCAGGTAGAATTTCTTCATGGCCCCCTCTTCCAGCAGAGACATGTACAACCCATGGCAAATTCTTTTTATTACTGCAAGTAACCCCCACATAATAAACTATCAGTTTCCATTGGTTGGACAAGTCGAATTAGATCACAAGGGGGTCCAATGTTAACTGGATTGGCCAGTTTTGTTTCTGTTTGTTTCTATGATGCCTTTAATGGGATTGGCCATTACATCTTCAATTAATAGAAGTTATTGCTATTAGGGTTATAAATGTTAGGATTATTAGGGTTAGCATTATAAAAGTTAGGGTTAGGGTTATAAAAATTAGGGTTGTTAGGGTTCAGTTTATTAGGGCTAGGCTTATTTGAGTTATTAGGGTTAATAGGGTTAGGGTTAAGTCTAATTAGACCACAAGGAGGGTCCAATGTTAACTGTATTAGGCCAGTTTTGTTTCTTTGATACCTTTAATGGGATTGGCCATTCAATTACAGTTACAATTAATAGAAGTTAGGGTTATTAGGGTTAAGATTAGGGTTTGGGCTGTTAGGGTTAGTGTTATTAGCGTTAATGGGGTTAGGGTTATAAACGAGTTATTAGGGTTAAGGTTAATAGGGTTAGGATTATTAGGGTTAGGGTTATTAGGGCTAGAGTTATTAGGTTTAGGGTTAATATGGTTAGGGTTAATAGGGTTAGAATTAGGGTTATTAGGTTTAGGGTTATTATGATTAGGGTTATTATAGTTAGGGTTTTTAGGGTTAGTGTTATTAGGGTTAGGGTTATAAAAGTTAGGGTTATTAGGGTTAGGGTTAATAGGGTTAAGGTTATTAGGGCTAGGTTTATTAGAGTTAGGTTTATTAGGTTTAGGGTTAACTGTGTTAGGCCAGTTTCATTTCTATGATGCCATTAATGGGATTGGCCATTTAATTACAGATGCAATTAATAGAAGTTAGGGTTATTAGGATTAGGGTTAAGGGTATAAAAAATAGGGTTAATAGGGTTAGGATTATTAGGGTTATGGTTATTAGGTTTATGATTATTATGCTTAGGGTTAATAGGGTTATTAGGGTTAGAGTTAGGGTTCATAGGGTTAGGGTTAGGGTTAATAGGGTTAGAGTTAGGGTTAATATGGTTAGGGTAATTAGGATTAGGATTAATATTTTTAGGGTTAATAGGGTTTGAGTTAATAGGGTTATTAGGGTTAGGGTTAGGGCTATTAGGGTTAGATTTATTAGGGTTAGGGTTATTAGGTTTAATAGGGTTATTAGGGTTAGGGTAATTAGCGTTAATAGGTTTAGATTTAACCCTAACTATAATTATATGGCCCAGTGTATTAGCAGGGCTGAGAGAGTCTGGCTCCAGCTATAATCTGAAATAATTTGCCACCTTGAAATCAGTAATGAAGAACCGGGGGCCGGGGGAACCCTACTCTTGTTTCCCTTTATTAATAAAGTTCAGAAAGAAATCGTCGCTCGGGTCGCACCAGTGACATTTACGTCACTTTCCCTGATCTTATTGTGAGAACAACTCAGATGGGAACCCCATTAATCACACTGTCAGCCCCGACGCACAACTCCCGGCTCCTGCTCATTGCCAGGAATATTTTATACAAAAGAACTGGAAGTAAAAGCGATGAATAGACGCCGG
Source organism: Xenopus laevis (assembly GCF_017654675.1). Lineage (NCBI taxonomy): Eukaryota > Metazoa > Chordata > Amphibia > Anura > Pipidae > Xenopus > Xenopus laevis. The sequence goes on along the minus strand of NC_054378.1, from coordinate 129,997,597 downwards.
CCGCTTATTGTCTCGATGCTATTAATCACGATATTCCTTCTCCATAGCAGTAATCCTGACCGGACAGACGGGAGAATTAAATAAACCTCCAGGAGACAAATGCCCAGTAAATAATGTACAAAAAGATTCAATAGTCAGTTAAACAAGTTCAGGGGTTCATCAATAAGCGTCAATTCATTATCTCCCTCTGGAAACCTGCGATAACACCGGCTCTCCTCCCAGAGGGGCCGCTATTGATATAATGGGGTCTTACATTTGATTCCCTGCAGCTCTGCATTGATCTCATACTGGGAAATATTTGGGTTTCATCATTAAATGGGCCTAGTATTTACCTTTTATAAAAAGTAAAATATGAAGTTTGTTGGACTGCCTTTCATCATGGGCAATACTCTATTAGAGGGTTAAATACCCCCTATTGTAAATGATAAGGATATTAGAAGTCACTGAGGAGTTGTTCTGTGACCATATAAAGGCACAAGGCTGCAGGCTGAGTTATACAGGGAACTCTGAGTATCACTCATGTATTATAAGGGATAATGTACCCCCTACTGTAAATGATAAGGATATTAGAAGTCACTGAGGGGTTGTTCTGTGACCATATAAAGGCACAAGGCTGCAGGCTGAGTTATACAGGGAACTCTGAGTATCACTCATGTATTATAAGGGATAATGTACCCCCTACTGTAAATGATAAGGATATTAGAAGTCACTGAGGGGTTGTTCTGTGACCATATAAAGACACAAGGCTACAGGCTGAGTTATACAGGGAACTCTGAGTATCACTCATGTATTATAAGGGATAATGTACCCCCTACTGTAAATGATAAGGATATTAGAAGTCACTGAGGGGTTGTTCTGTGACCATATAAAGGCACAAGGCTGCAGGCTGAGTTATACAGGGAACTCATGTATTAAGTTTTAGAAACTTTGTATCTTTTTGTGGCTGTTCAGTGCAGGAGATCAAAGAGAAAGTCGGGACATTTCAGTAACAATCTGGAACTGCTGGTTGAGCTGTCAGAATTGGGACTGTCCCACGGGACAGTTGGGAGGTATGCAGTGTAACCGGGTGTATAATGCTAGAGTTTAATTATACGTTCCCCTTTCTCTGGCTCCAGTATATAGTGAAGAAATGAAGTTGAAGGTGCAGGAAAGGGCAAAAGCTTTCAGCCTCCTTCACTGAAAAGCCCCCCGTCATCAGTTTGTTCTCCAGCCGTAATCTCCAGGCACAGTCTTTACTGTAGATTCAGCCACATGTTAATTAGTCTATTGACTTCTTGTCAGACCCTCGTACTGCGCTCTGTAATAGTGTCACGGCAACGCTCGCCAACATGGAGTCATTTCTACCGTAACACTGGCCCCTTCCATAGACTCCACTTTAATCAAACAGTTCAAATTTTTAAAAAATAATTTCCTTTTTCTGTGTAATAATAAAACAGTCGCTTGTACTTGATCCCAACTAAGATATAATTAATCCTTATTGGAGGCAAAACCAGTCTATTGGCTTTATTTAATGTTTATATGATTTTCTAGTAGACTTAAGGTATGAAGATCCAAATTGTGGAAAGATCTGATATCTGGAAAACCCCAAGTCCCAAGCATTCTGGATAACAGGTCCAGCGTTGGACTGGACATGGGGGGGCCCCACCGGGTTACTAACCTCAGGGCCCTCCCACGTGCATGCGTGAACGACAGCGCTTACGCCAACGCACATATGTGAGTGTTAGCACCTCGGCGCACATGCGTTAACTCGCAATTCATTTTATTAGGGGGTCCCGGAGATTGGGGGAGAGGGGCTGGCCTGGCAGGGGCTCATGAGGGCCAGGACCCACCGGGTTTTTTTCCCGCTGGCCCAACCCAACGCTGAACAGGTTCTATACCTGTATAAGAATTCACTCAAAGTGCAAATCTGCCGATATCACAAATGAATTTAACTTTTTTTTAGGGATCCAGGATTCGGTTCGGGATTCAGCCTTTTTCAGCAGAATTCAGTTGAATCTCCTGCCTGGCCGAATCGAATCCGAATCTTAATTTGCATATGCAAATTAGGGGCAGGGAGGGAAATCGCGTGACTTTTTGTCACAAAACAAGAAAGTAAAAAATGTTTTCCCCTTCCCCCTAATCTGCATATGCACATTATGGGTCAGTATTTGGCCGAATCTTTCACGAAAGGATTTGGGGGTTTGACTGAATCCAAAATAGTGGATTTGGTGCATCCCTACAGGAGACAGTTGAACCACTTCAGTTGCTACAAAACTCAATTTCACAATTTATTTTCTTATTTCCTTGTAGAAGTATGGGACCTGTCATACAGAATGCTCAGCACCTGGGGTTTTCTGCATAAGGGATCTTTCTGCAATTTGGATTTTCATACCTTAAATCTACTTGAAAATCACATAAACATTAAATAAATCCAATAGGCTGGTTTTGCTTCCAATAAGGATTAATTATATCTTAGTTGGGATCAAGTACAAGCGACTGTTTTATTATTACACAGAAAAAGGAAATCAATGTTTTAAATTTATTTGGATAAAATGGAGTCTAAGGGGCAAATTCACTAAGCGCCGAAGCGCCGAACGCTAGCGTTTGGCATTTTCGTTACTGCGCAAATTCACTAACGAACGCTGGCGTAGTTTCGCTAGTGTTACTTTGCACCCTTACGCCCGGCGAATTTTCGCTAGCGACGTAACTACGCAAATTCACTAACGCGCGCAGTGTACTGAACGCTACCTTTTACGCTAGACTTCCTTCGCCACCTCAGACCAGGCGAAGCGCAATAGAGTAGATAGGGATTGCTTCAAAAAAAGTCAACATTTTTTCTAAGTCCCAAAAAACGCTGGCGTGTTTTCTACATTATGGGTGATAGGCTGAAAAAGATCGAACATTTTTATTTGATGAATTGAAGGTTTTCTAGGCATTTGTAGTGCTGATACGTATTCCTCCATTGAAATTTGAATTTGGCGCCGTATGCAAATTAGCCTTCGCTAGTGTAACTTCGCTTTACCCCTGTGCGCAACTTTGGATTTTAGTGAATTTGCGAAGCGCTGGCGAAACTACGCCTGGCGAAGTGTGGCGAAGCGCGGCAAAGTTTCGCCTGGCGAAACTACTATTGTTAGTGAATTTGCCCCTAAGGGAGATGGCCTTTCCATAATTCAGAGCTTTCTGGCTAATGGGTTTCTGGATAACGGATCCTATACCTGTATTAGGGCTCCAATGCAAAGTTATTGGGTGCTGCAGTGAAAGTTAAGGAGATATTGGGAGTATTTCTCATTAGCAGATGACATTTAGGCCTTTGATGTGAGACTCTGAAGTTCCTTCCGTTTCCTATGAAGTCAATTCCCTGCGTCTCTCTGATAATAAGTCGATAACGGGGGCTCCATCAGAGCGGGGCCCATTATCATTGAATCAGAAACTCTTTATAAAATCATTGTCGGGTGTTGGAGAATGTGCTGAGATTTGGGTCTTTATTATTAATCTTATTCTCCTGAAGAGCAGAATTGATCAGCGCCAGTGTCAGGCCCAACTATAACTCTCTGTCTATTCAGTCACTTCTTCTCTGGATGAAAGCTGGTGGAACGCAGAGCCGACTTGGGAAACTTTTCTCATCGCTTGAATTTGGATGAAAGGACAGTTTGTGTGTCTAATTCAGAATGATTAAAATAAGGGAACGTCTCCTGCGCTGCGCTGGCTCCCTGTCGCTCCGCTCTTTGTTGTACTGACGATGTAAAGGGATTTTATTGGGAAATACTTCTGCTATCTCTTCAATTCACATTGTAATTCTTTTTCTATTACAGGGATTGGGATCTTTTATCCAGAAACCTGATGTTTAAAAAGCATTTAGACTTATAGAAAGTAGTGATGGGCGAATTTGTTGTGTTTTCACGAATTTCCAGCAAAATTGGCAAAACGGCAAAAAATTCACAAAAAAATTGGTGAAAATTCAAAAATTGAGGGCGCATAAATTTTGGACGCACGTTTGAAAAGCCGATTGTGTCATTTTTGATGCCGACGGTAAAGTCAATGGGTTTCTGAATAGTGTTGACACACGTCCAAAATTTCTTGACGCCGGAGAATGTTTGCGAATTTATTCGCTGGTGGCAAAACATGGAAATTCGCCGCAAATTTGTGGCAGGCGAATTGATTCGCCCATCACTAATGGAAAGCCCATCTTTAAAGTCCATTTCAAGCAAAACATTCTATTTTGTTTTTAAATAATTTCCTTTACCGCCAAATTACAGAATGGTCCAAAATCTGGAAAACCAAAGGACCCAAGAATTCTGTATAATAGATCCCATACCTGGACTCTCCTGAAAAAATACCAGAGGGTCTCCCCAGCCACAGACAAATCCCTTTCTTTCCCCAATCCCTTTTGTATCTATATAATATCTGATATAATATGTGTAATATGCTAGTGAGGCGTCACATGACCTCCCTACCTCCCATCTGTACCGTTGTCTAACCCTCATTTTGACAGCTCAGCCCCCAGTCCTAGATTTTTATTAAAAAGTTCAGAGTTTCTCTTCCATCTCCTGCACTGACGCCAGAACAAGATACAAACTTAATTAAAATAAGAGGCTTTTTGGAACAGAACACTCAGCAGCTGCACTGAGATACATTTGTAACAATTTAAGATGCACAAAGATACAATTGTAACTAATAAAATAAGTAAGATGATCTCTTGGGAGACTCACAGCTTAAAGGACAATATCCCCTTTATTAATTGTTATAACACATAGAAATCTGTTGAAACTTTTATAACCTGCCAAATTTTATAAACTGGGGCGGGGTTATTCGGGTCATACAGTGGGCGTGGTCAAGACATTTTTACCTCGCTGCAGAATTTTGTCCCTCTTTCCATTTTTGAAATGTTGGGAGCCATGTGGTGTGTATAATATATATATATATATATATATTGTATATGTGAGTATTTGCACTTTATTTGCACATGGGCAGCACTGGTGGAGTTCGTATGTGAAGGAAGGAATATTTGGCCTTTAACTGGACTCTTGCACAAGAGCTGCACATTCCTGTTTGGGATTTGGATTGATGTATCTCCTCCCAATCAGCAAATTGATTTCGAGGGTCGATCCATTTAACCGTAAAGGCAATGGCTTCCATTACCTTATGGGACTGGGGGTTAATGTTACCGATATTATGGTGATTATTTCTAGTTATGAAGCTGAGGAAGAATGTGATCTTGTTGCCAATAACACAGAAATGTACTTTCCCTCTCGTGTACATTTTGTCTGAAGTCGTTTGTGACCACGGAATGTTCTTATTCCTCCTTATGTTTCAGCCCCGAGCCCTATAATATCTGCTCCAGCCAATCAGCTCGTCCCGCTATATAATAACATTATTCATGTGTTTCCTGCACTGATGAATTGATTGCAAGTACTTTAAGCCTTTCATGGCTCATTACCTTTCCCAATCAATATTTCTGTGAAACTTTATTTAACTCTGCCGGAATTCTGCCGACTCCGATTAGATGAGCGTCGGGAGGGGGGGTTAAAAGAGAAGATTCTGCAGATCATAGAATTAAATGAACACCAGTTATCCCCAATACAGAATATTCTTCCTTTCTGCTCAGTCAAAGTACAGATTTAATTAGCAACTGTGACTTGGAATATACACTATACTGTATATATATATATATATATATATATTTATAGCAACCTCTATTACTATCCAGCACATCATTAAAGCTGTCTAATGTATCGGCAAATACTATTGTTTCACAGAGGAAATCCCACCTCTCCCTGTAATACCCCTTTCCCTCCTTAACATGAAATCTCCTTTCCTCTAATCTGATTGGTTCCCTCCTGTCTTCTGGGAGGAGCTTCTGGTGAATAAATCATCAGAGAGTTTATTTTATGGTCCCCTTATATATTTATATATAGTTATTATATTCCCATTATATATTTATGTATAGTGATCATATCCCCTTATATATTTATATATAGTGATCATATCCCCTTATATATTTATATATAGTGATCATATCCCCTTATATATTTATATATAGTGATCATATCCCCCTTATATATTTATATATAGTGATCATATCCCCTTATATATTTATATATAGTGATCATATCCCCCTTATATATTTATATATAGTGATCATATCCCTTATATATTTATATATAGTGATCATATCCCCTTATATATTTATATATAGTGATCATATCCCACTTATATATTTATATATAGTGATCATATCCCCTTATATATTTATATATAGTGATCATATCTCCTTATATATTTATATATAGTGATCATATCCCCTTATATATTTATATATAGTGATCATATCCCCTTATATATTTATATATAGTGATTATATCCCCTTATATATTTATATATAGTGATCATATCCCCTTATATATTTATATACAGTGATCATATCCCTTATATATTTATATATAGTGATCATATCCCTTATATATTTATATATAGTGATCATATCCCTCTTATATATTTATATATAGTGATCATATCCCCCTTATATATTTATATATAGTGATCATATCCCCCTTATATATTTATATATAGTGATCATATCCCCCTTATATATTTATATATAGTGATCATATCCCCTTATATTTATATATAGTGATCATATCCCCCTTATATATTTATATATAGTGATCATATCCCCCTTATATCCCCTTATATATTTATATATAGTGATCATATCCCCTTATATATTTATATATAGTGATCATATCCCCCTTATATATTTATATATAGTGATCATATCCCCCTTATATATTTATATATAGTGATCATATCCCCCTTATATCCCCTTATATATTTATATATAGTGATCATATCCCCTTATATATTTATATATAGTGATCATATCCCCTTATATATTTATATATAGTGATCATACCCCTTATATATTTATATATAGTGATCATATCCCCCTTATATATTTTATATATAGTGATCATATCCCCCTTATATCCCCTTATATATTTATATATAGTGATCATATCCCCCTTATATATTTATATATAGTGATCATATCCCCTTATATATTTATATATAGTGATCATATCCCCCTTATATATTTATATATAGTGATCATATCCCCCTTATATATTTATATATAGTGATCATATCCCCCCTTATATCCCCTTATATATTTATATATAGTGATCATATCCCCCTTATATATTTATATATAGTGATCATATCCCCTTATATATTTATATATAGTGATCATATCCCCCTTATATATTTATATATAGTGATCATATCCCCCTTATATATTTATATATAGTGATCATATCCCTTATATATTTATATATAGTGATCATATCCCTTATATATTTATATCTAGTGATCATATCCCTCTTATATATTTATATATAGTGATCATATCCCCTTATATATTTATATATAGTGATCATATCCCCCTTAACTGTCTCTTCTCCAGTGTAACAATCCCCATAACTGATTCCCTCCCAGTGTAACATATATTTAGTGCTATAATATCTACATTTAGCCAGACCATTTACAGCTGGGACAGTCTGGGTGAATCACATTGGGTAAAGTTCTGTGGTTTACTCCTCTGACTCTATCTATGCACATAGTTTACCCTAATAAACTCTCTGTCCCATAGAGCTTGCACTTTGTTGAGTAAGGGGGGTAACTTAAGGACATAAAAGCGGAATAGTATCCTTTGTTTGTAGCTTGAATTTGGAAATCAATAATCTTCAGAGAACAAAGGCTGCAAATCTGACGTATTGATGTCTAGTATTATTCATATGTCTCTGCGGTCAATAATTCTGGGCTGATGATTGTATGACATCGAGGGGGAGCGAATGGATTGGACGTTACAGAATATTAATGACAAATTGGGGATTTAATTCATATCACAGGGAAGAGTATGTTCTCCGGCAGAATCTCCTGAATATTTGGCTCCGCCGGGGCCACTCAGCTGTCGGACACGGGGGAAAATCCAGTTAAAGTGACACTGACACGTTCTACAGTCACATCTGACTCCTGACACCGATCTGACGTCTTACAATTGGGACCTTCCCCCCCCCGTCCTAAATTGAATTTGCCGTTTGTAGCAATGACCCATCTGTTTGTGCAAATACTGGGGACTGTCATTATCATTCCTATATTCATTCCTATATCCAATCTCCAGCAGGAATAACAGAGTTTATGGAATAAAAGTGGGATTTACAGTTCTGCCTGGCGCAGGACAATGTGGTCCCCACCGATATATATTTTAGGGAGTGAAGTGTTCAGGGGGCAGGGACAGGCCAATATCAGATACAGAGATCATGGTGAGATACGGCTCCTGCTCTCACACTGAGGATCTGGCAGTTTTCATTAACAGGGTTTTATCCGGAGGCACCGAGGGGAAATGCGGCATCAGTTGGACTGTGAGCTCCATTGATTCTCCTATGAATTTCAACACTTTTCTATTAATCTCTTTAATAAAATGACTATTGTACACAGCCCCGTGATCAGCCCTGAATCATAATCCATTATCCTCCCTGTAATTTCAGGCCTCCTAATGGCTTCTCCATAATTGTATTTTTTGGAGAGAGAGAAAAGCTTTGATGGTTCCCCATAAGTGATTTACTCTTTATCTCTCTGATGGCTCTTTAGCAGAGTGCGGATAATCTTCAGTCTGGGGTCTCCTAATAACAACAGGGTCTTCTAATTACCTGCAGCCTTAAATATTATATGTGTATAAGGAGAACCCTGGGGCAGGAATGGGACATGAGTAGAAAGTACAGTAGGGGCTCCAGCTGCTGAGAAATGTACCAACGAATATGTCAAACTGTAACACCCAGATCCCCTCAGTGACTTCTAATATCCTTATTATTTACAGTAGGGGGTACATTATCCCTTATAATACATGAGTGATACTCAGAGTTCCCTGTACAACTCAGCCTGCAGCCTTGTGCCTTTATATGGTCACAGAACAACCCCTCAGCGACTTCTAATATCCTTATCATATACAGTAGGGGGTACATTATCCCTTATAATACATGAGTGATACTCAGAGTTCCCTGTATAACTCAGCCTGCAGCCTTGTGTCTTTATATGGTCACAGAACAACCCCTCAGTGACTTCTAATATCCTTATCATTTACAGTAGGGGGTACATTATCCCTTATAATACATGAGTGACACTGATTAGTATAACTGATGTTTAATGGAAATTTCAGCCTTAGATTAAAATGAAGATACTGTTGTATTTAGGGGTTAAGAGGATTAATGTGATAATGATAGAATGATAATTGAGTTTCTTCTCATCGCGTGTTTGGGGTCAAGGGGTGAGGGAGATGAAAATGAAATAAGGGCAATACGTGGGTGCAGGGAGTTGCACAGGAGCAAGTGATTGTCTATAGGATAATGTCGCTCTTAGTTGGAGTGGAACAATTAATTTCACGCTTGTCGTCACAGACTGAAAAGAGAGATGATTTGAATCAGATGTTCATGGCGTTTGGCCATTCTGCTGCCACGTGGCCGAGTTATTGCCGTGAGCCCCCCCCCCGGTGTAAAATAATCCGTCAATAAGACTAATCACCATATTGATCTCAATGGCCGGAGGTTTGGCATCGGAATCAATCCCTAGGAGATGTAAGAAAGCCGCATTGTCTAATGGACTCTTCTATCATTCTCACCCCAGAAAAGAAAAAGCGCTTACATTGTGTAAAGTTCCCTCCTGTAATTACCCATTGACTGTTCCGCTTCACTTCCCGCCCTGCAAGGAGACCTAAGTCGTACAGTAAATAGTCCGAGCTCAGCAGAAACCCTGGTAAATACCTTTTAACTGATTTTCTTACACGTGTTAATCAGAGAATGGAATTCTTATTTCTTATTTCATGGCCGGGGGACTATGAATATATTATATAAGGAGCTTTGTGCTTCTCATGCGAAATCTCCCTGCAAATCACTCTCTGTGGATCAGAACTCAAACTGAAACAGTACCACTTCTTATTAGTGCTCAGTAAGCTCCGGTACCTTTAGCTGAATGATTGGCAGCACAGGGGTCCAACCATTGCCCAACAAGATGTCCCAGATCTGTCAGGTATAGTCGGCACCTCTACACAGAGTAGAAATTTAGGGGGTTTAAATATGGGCGACAATTTAGGATCCTGAGGCCCCACTGACCAACCATGGTAAAAAGGATTAGTACTGCAAGATGGAGACAGTAGGGCAAGATGGAGACAGCAGGACAAGATGGAGACAGTAGGACAAGATGGAGACAGTAGGGCAAGATGAAGACAGTAGGACAAGATGGAGACAGTATGACAAGATGAAGACAGTAGGGCAAGATGAAAACAGTAGGACAAGATGGAGACCGTAGAACAAGATGGAGACATTAGGGCAAGAGGGAGACAGCAGGGTAAGATGGATACAGGAGGGCAAGATGAAGACATTAGGACAAGATGAAGACAGTAGGACAAGATGGAGACAGTAGGGTAAGATGAAGACAGTAGGGTAAGATGGAGACAGTAGGGTAAGATGGAGACAGTACGGTAAGATGAAGACAGTAGGGTGAGATGGATACAGTAGTGCAAGATGGAGACAGTAGGACAAGATGGAGACAGTAAAGCAAGATGAAGACAGCAGGATAAGATGGAGACAGTAGGGTAAGATGGATACAGTAGGGTAAGATGGATACAGTAGGGTAAGATGGATACAGTAGGGTAAGATGGATACAGTAGGGTAAGATGGATACAGGAGGGCAAGATGAAGACATTAAGACAAGATGAAGACAGTAGGACAAGATGGAGACAGTAGGGTAAGATGGAGACAGTAGGGTAAGATGGATACAGGAGGGCAAGATGAAGACATTAAGACAAGATGAAGACAGTAGGACAAGATGGAGACAGTAGGGTAAGATGGATACAGTAGGGTAAGATGGATACAGGAGGGCAAGATGAAGACATTAAGACAAGATGAAGACAGTAGGACAAGATGGAGACAGCAGGGTAAGATGGAGACAGTAGGGTAAGATGAAGACAGTAGGGTAAGATGAAAGACAGTAGGGTAAGATGGAGACAGTACGGTAAGATGAAGACAGTAGGGTGAGATGAAGACAGTAGGGTGAGATGGATACAGTAGTGCAAGATGGAGACAGTAGGACAAGATGGAGACAGTTAAGCAAGATGAAGACAGTTAAAGCAAGATGAAGACAGCAGGATAAGATGGAGACAGTAGGACAAGATGGAGACAGTTAAGCAAGATGAAGACAGTAAAGCAAGATGAAGACAGCAGGATAAGATGGAGACAGTAGGGTAAGATGGATACAGTAGGGTAAGATGGATACAGTAGGGTAAGATGGATACAGTAGGGTTAGATGGAGAAAGTAGGGCAAGATGGAGACAGCAGGGTAAGATGGAGACAGTAGGGCAAGATGCAGACAGTAGGGTAAGATGGAGACAGTAGAGATAAAAAGCTTTTGTGATTTCAGCCTCACTAGCGCGTGCCAGGAACGTGCCCCAGCTGGCAGCACCTTCGTCTTCCTCATCCATAACATGAGCCCTGACCCATTAGAAGGCTCTGTCACGCTCTCATAGGCAGGAGCTGAGTGTGCTGCGTCCCCCCTGCAACTGTAAGAAGACGACGATCCTGCTGTCAACCCCAATTCTTCCCCTAGGGGAATTCAGCTCTTTCATTGGCTTTGCCAAATCTATACAGCAAACTGCTCCGCTCTGCAGCACATCTTCCCCCCCCTGCTGCCGTCATCCTCCGCTCTGCACATCGCTGGGCAAGGGAAAGAGCTGGAGACCTTTGCGGGGTCTTATTAGGTGTCCTGCACCCCCTCATTTTACCCCGCTGCCTGTGGTGTAACTAGACCCCACAGAAAATAAATTTTCAGACCCCCAAAATGTCTAGAGATTGACTTGTTTTACCAATATTTATTGAAATTGTATTTGAATTAAGACCTCATGGGGCCCCTATACCTCCTTGGCCCCCCTGCAGCCACAGGGTCTGCTCCCTCTGTAGTTACTAGGAATGCACTGAATACAGAATTCGGTTCAGGATTCGGCCTTTTTCAGCAGGATTCGGATTCAGTCGAATCCTTCTGCCCAGCCAAACTGAATCCGAATCCTAAATTGTATAGGCAAATTAAGGGGTGGGAAGGGGAAAAATATTTTTACTTGTTTTGTGAGGAAAAATCATGTGTTTTCCCTCCCATCAATTAATTTGCATATGCAAATTAGGATTCAGCTCGGCTGGGCAGAAGGATTTGACCGAATCCGAATCATGCTGAAAAAGGCCGAATCCTGAACGAATCCTAATTTGATTATGCTAATCAGGGGTGGGAGGGAAATCAAGTGACTTTTTGGCACAAAACAAGGAAGTAAAATATTTTTGTCCCTTCCCAGCCCTAATTTCCATATGCAAATTAGGATTCAGTTCAGGATTCGGCCTTTTTCAGCAGGATTCCGATTCGTGAATAATCCCTCTGCCCAGCCGAACTGAATTCAAATCCTAATTTACATATGCAAATTAGGGATGGGAGGGAAATCAAGTGACTTTTTGTCACAAAACAAGGAAGTAAAAAATGTTTTCCACTTCCCACCTCTAATTTCTATTTGCAAATTAGGATTCGGTTCGGTATTCGGCCGAATCTTTGGCGAAGGATTCAGGGGGTTCGGCTGAATCCAAATGAGTGGATTAGGTGCATCCCTAGTAGTTACACCCTTGTCCATTGCCAGTGGGGTAAACAATAGTTTCTAGGGCCCCTAGTCATTTTCAGAAACTCATTTTGGAATTGCTTATCAGTTATTTCCTCTGTGGACCCCTTATACCTCCGGGACCCTCAAAAGTCTTGGGGCCTCCTTGTGCTGGTGTCAATGGGTATATGTAACCAGGGAAGTTGGGGGGCAGGAGGAGTTTGAAGGTAGAACCTGGGATACATAAATATTTAGGACACAAATATCTGATATCTTTAGTTAAATCTAGTGATGGGCGATTTTGTCCAGTTTCGCTTTGCCACGAATTTTGCGAATTTCCTGTGAAATTTGCAAAAAGGACGAAGAATTTGTGAGACGCAGATTTTGATGCCGATGAAAATGAAAGTCAATGTGCGTTAATCTGGTGTCTAAATTGTTGCCGGCATCGATTCCATCGCCGGCGTCAAAAAAACTTTAATGCTGGCGAATTTTCTCAGCAAATTCACAAATTTATTCACCAGCACCGAAACGCGCTAATTTGCCAACCAATTTGCGCCTGGCGAATAAGTCCGCCCATCACTATTTAAATTCCAATATCTCTGAGTGATCCCACTTATTCTGCGCATTTCATTGGCTCATTGATAGCGTTGGGCCCCCCTGCATTTTTTGCATTTATTGCACCAGATGTTATTATAGTGATGTAGTTTCAGGTTGAGGTTCGGGTACCTTTGGGCATTGGGTGGGTAGAGAGAAATCTGGATACAAGTTAATTCTACCAAATTCACCCCTGCCCTTCTCTTGACTGATTCTGCTCTTTGATGACATCACTTCTAGTTCTAGGATGATGATGTCACTCTTTCCTTTGTGGTGAGTGAAAGTCAACAAATTGGGGTGCTGATAAAGCTGTTGTGCGCCAGGCAGTGGGGTAAAATGAGGGGGTGCAGGACACCTAATCAGACCCTGCACAGGTCTCCAATTTGGGGTCAACGAGCTACAGAAATAGTGTGTGTGCTTTAATGGTGAGGGTTTACTTCCCCTTTACCTGGATCTCTGGTTTCTTATACAGGAGTGTCTTTGTAACTGGATCCTATACATAAATATACAGTGGGGGTGTCACAGAAGATTTGGATAAGAATAAGAGAGAATCGGGGGGGGGAGAAGAGTTAAATGGAGAGGTGGGGGGGTCAGAGCCTGAATGTGTGTCCCACAATCGCAGTTTAGTTGTTGGACAATGGGATCCCGGGCAGGTAATGTGTTTTATTGATTTGACTTGTGTAAGTCGCACAAACGCTGAGTAACACAATAAAGCCCCAGCGACAAATCAGATAGGGGGAGGGGCTGCTTTCCCAAGACGCTCGGTTCGTTAACAACTTAATCTATTTATTAGGGAATAATTATAAGTCGGTGAATAGACAAGATGATCCGCTGGGAACAGATCTGAGAATAAAAATGTAAAATGATCAGTTAAATACAAGTATCACCATCAGCCTTTATTTAACCCAGTGCTGAGTATAATGATCAGCTGACTCACTAATTGGCAACAACGAGAAACAGAAGCCGCTTCTTCTTTGCTTTAATCAGTAAATTAGAAGAAATGTCCCCATTTCCAGGTCTGAATTCTCCGAATATTAAATCTGTATAACAGAACATTCTGTCCCAGTGGCTGCACAGATCCTATCTGATCCCCATTGTAAGCAGCAGTCCTGTCCTGCTTTATGGCAGCTGAGATTCTAGCTATCTGTATAACAGAACATTCTGTCCCAGTGGCTGCACAGATCCTATCTGATCCCCATTGTAAGCAGCAGTCCTGTCCTGCTTTATGGCAGCTGAGATTCTAGCTATCTGTATAACAGAACATTCTGTCCCAGTGGCTGCACAGATCCTATCTGATCCCCATTGTAAGCAGCAGTCCTGTCCTGCTTTATGGCAGCTGAGATTCTAGCTATCTGTATAACAGAACATTCTGTCCCAGTGGCTGCACAGATCCTATCTGATCCCCATTGTAAGCAGCAGTCCTGCCCTGCTTTATGGCAGCTGAGATTCTAGCTATCTGTATAACAGAACATTCTGTCCCAGTGGCTGCACAGATCCTATCTGATCCCCATTGTAAGCAGCAGTCCTGTCCTGCTTTATGGCAGCTGAGATTCTAGCTATCTGTATAACAGAACATTCTGTCCCAGTGGCTGCACAGATCCTATCTGATCCCCATTGTAAGCAGCAGTCCTGTCCTGCTTTATGGCAGCTGAGATTCTAGCTATCTGTATAACAGAACATTCTGTCCCAGTGGCTGCACAGATCCTATCTGATCCCCATTGTAAGCAGCAGTCCTGTCCTGCTTTATGGCAGCTGAGATTCTAGCTATCTGTATAACAGAGCAAATAACAGCCCCAGGTCTATTTCTATGTTATTATTGTTCATATATATTAAACAAATTGAATAATTATCATGTGATTTCGGAGTAGCTGTCAGTGTGAAATTCAGTCTGGGCCTAAAATCCAATTCCGGTGTAGCTCCCGGCTGAACAGGTGAGATGTACTAAAGTGAATGTCGCGTTTCATTGTTTTGTTTACACAGTATTTATTCTTGCAGGAGATTTATTTTCTTAGCGACACTTTATTTTCCAACGCACAAACACAATTAAATCCCTAATCACCAGAACATTGTAAAACGCACCCGGGGCCACTGAGCAGTTTAACACTTTTTTAACATGGAAACTGGTTCTGTTTATGAAACAAAACCCCTCCGGTGATGGAACGTCGCTCAATAAGAATCCAATAGAAATCTCATGCCGGAGTCAGAATGTGATGTGTCAGGGACTCTGCAGTAAAGCGCAGCTTCTGTGCAGTTAATGGATTTAATGGTTCTTTCATGTGCGGAGCAACTCGTGCACTTCTGATACATTAACCCCTAGTCATGGTATTCTGTAATGAGACTCCAGGAGTATCTCAGGTCATCACTAATTCTACTGAGTCTCACCCAGGGGCAAACACATAGCAACCATTGTTTTGTGCCAGAGTATTTACTCTCCAAACTTTAGTCTTGATATACCCCTGCTGAATTGTGCTTAGTACAGGGAATACCTATGTTGCCATAGTTTTATGGGATCTCTCTGTACAGACTATGAGCAAACTTAGGGACTGTTCCTGCTGAATTGTGCTTAGTACAGGGAATACCTATGCTGCCATAGTTTTATGGGATCTCTCTGTACAGACTATGAGCAAACTTAGGGGCTGTTCCTGCTGAATTGTGCTTAGTACAGGGAATACCTATGCTGCCATAGTTTTATGGGATCTCTCTGTACAGACTATGAGCAAACTTAGGGGACTGGGAGTTTATTTCTCCTTTAAGTTACCATTAATGAACATTTCTCCACTAGTTCCAGTAAATGACTCCCTGCACTGCTGAGCCTGACATTTGAGTCTTTCTATCATCAGGGAGAGGGGGCAGTGAATATTGAGACCTATTATCCAGCGACTATTACTGGGAGTACATTATATAATGTCAGGCTCATAATTATTAGGGCACATTTTTTCTTTTCTATAAAAGCATCAGAAGGGGAAAGTAAAAGCGGCTGCGAGGAGAAGGAACACAAAATTGAAATGTAATTTGTCTGTTCCTTCATTATGGTGACATTACAGTGCAGCTCGCTATCTGACCGGCTAAAATTACACCTCAGCCCATAATGCCAATTTCTGCAAGTTTCTTATATATAAATGCTGTTATTTCATGCTGACTGGGGGTTATTAAATGTTATTAGTGTGGGATGACTTGTCCTTTAAGCAGATTCCGTACCCACTCCAGACCCTTCACTCACTGGGATGTGAGATCAGAAACCAGAATCTTATAAATATGTTCATTAAAGTAATGACTGTGCCCCACGGGTTATACCAGAGCCTCTTTATTATTTATTTATTAGTAGTGATGGGCAAATACATTTGTGAAACTGCGGCAAAATCCGCCGGAAAAAAATCCGCTGCAACAAAAAAATAATTCAGACTTTAACTTTGACTTTAACATTGACTTCAATAGTCGCTCGTATAAAAATTGTCGTGTCTAAAATATTTTGACACCCATTGACTTCAATGCGTTTAACAAATTTTCTGCCGTTTTGCCAATTTTTCTGCAGTTTTGGCGAAGCGAAAAAGGACAGATTCGCCCACCACTATGCATTAGGGATTTGGGGAACAACCAAAGTCAAAGGGGAAGTTCCACCTCACATCGCTTTATTTGTACAGTTATTGGCCTTTTATAGATCATTCTGATGCAAGAAAAAATATTCATTTAAAGCTGTCCCTGTCCAAAGGAGCTTGCAATCTTCTCTCTTCAAGAATAGCGCACATACCATGAAAGAATTAATCTAATTTAGCCAAGTTCTCCCATTTTGCTCTAGTCTCCGTCATCAACTCCCAAATCTATTTTCCCTTCTCTCCTTCTGTCTCTCACCCCCTCTCCTTTCCTTTTCTCCCCCAACTGTTTGACCTTACTCTCCCCCATCCTCCTCTTCTCTCCCCTTCTATATTTCTCCTCTCCCCCATTTGTCTCTCTACTCCCTAAACCCCTTTCCCTTCTCTCCTTCTGTCTCTCGTCCCCTCACCTTTCCTTTTCTCTCCCAACTGTTTGGCCTTACTCTCCCTCATCCTCCCTCTTCTCTCCCCTTCTATATTTCTCCTCTCCCCCATTTGTTTCTCTACTCCCTAACCCCCTTTCCCTTCTCTCCTTCTGTCTCTCATCCCCTCTCCTTTCCTTTTCTCCCCCAACTGTTTGGCCTTACTCCCCCCCATCCCCCCTCTTCTCTCCCCTTCTATATTTCTCCTCTCCCCCATTTGTCTCTCTACTCCCTAACCCCCTTTCCCTTCTCCTTCTGTCTCTCATCCCCTCTCCTTTTCTCACCCAACTGTTTGACCTTACTCTCCCCCATCCTCCTCTTCTCTCCCCTTCTATATTTCTCCTCTCCCCCATTTGTCTCTCTACTCCCTAACCCCCTTTCCCTTCTCTCCTTCTGTCTCTCATCCCCTCTCCTTTCCTTTTCTCTCCCAACTGTTTGACCTTACTCTCCCCCATCCTCCTCTTCTCTCCCCTTCTATATTTCTCCTCTCCCCCATTTGTCTCTCTACTCCCTAAACCCCTTTCCCTTCTCTCCTTCTGTCTCTCGTCCCCTCACCTTTCCTTTTCTCTCCCAACTGTTTGGCCTTACTCTCCCCCATCCTCCCTCTTCTCTCTCCTTCTATATTTCTCTTCTCCCCCATTTGTCTCTCTACTCCCTAACCCCCTTTCCCTTCTCTCCTTCTGTCTCTCATCCCCTCTCCTTTCCTTTTCTCCCCCAACTGTTTGGCCTTACTCTCCCCCATCCTCCCTCTTCTCTCCCCTTCTATATTTCTTCTCTCCTCTTTGGGATAAGAAATTAGACTGTGGTGCAAGTAGCGATAACCAATTAAAAGATTGTGTAGAACTTTTCCTGCATCTCTTAATCAAAGATCTAATTAATCTTGGGGGCAGAACACACTTAAGAGATATTTTCCCAATGATGAATAACATAACAAATCTCACTTCTCCTGATCCAGGGGATTTTGCTGTGAAACAGTAACTGTCCCCCGATATTCCCCCTATGTCTCAGGGCGTCACTGAGAGAATGTGACACACGTTACGTCCAATCCTGCGACAAACTGACCACAATCTGCTTCTCCCAAACTGACTGCAAGGTCAGGGGATCTGAGAGAGAGAATAATATACATTTCCATTATTTTCTCCCCTCGTTGTGAAACAGAGATAATGTGAAATAGCAGGTGGTTCTGTTCCAATAAATAAATTGTGTGAGTGCGACATTTGTACTTTGTGTTTGCTCAGCATGTCGGCCCCTAATTGTCTCACGTCTCCATTATTATCACTTATATTATACTGACTTCCCTCACTCACACACTCTCTTTATACTGTATATATATCATTTATTTACTGTATATATATATATTTATTTACTGTATATATTTATTTATTTACTGTATATATTTATTTATTTATTTACTGTATATATACATTTATTTTACTGTGTGTCTGTGTGTATCTATCTATCTATCTATATATATATATATATATATATATATATATATATATATATATATATATATATATATTATATATTGCTCCCTCCAGGCCACACTCACATAAGGACATACAGTAGGGATAAAGGTCAGACGTCCCACTGACGTCTATAGCTGGCCTAGGAATGATTAAGAAATGGGCCCCTGAGGGATATATATTTGCTTGATGTCACGTTTCTTATTTGTTTGTTTGGTATTTGCCCAGGCTGGCTCCATTTATCTTCGCACTACCATAAAGGGTTAATTCACACTACAAACAATGTGTATTATAAGGGATAATGTACCCCCTACTGTAAATGATAAGGATATTAGAAGTCACTGAGGGGTTGTTCTGTGACCATATAAAGGCACAAGGCTGCAGGCTGAGTTATACAGGGAACTCTGAGTATCACTCATGTATTATAAGGGATAATGTACCCCCTACTGTAAATGATAAGGATATTAGAAGTCACTGAGGGGTTGTTCTGTGACCATATAAAGGCACAAGGCTGCAGGCTGAGTTATACAGGGAACTCTGAGTATCACTCGTGTATTATAAGGGATAATGTACCCCCTACTGTAAATGATAAGGATATTAGAAGTCACTGAGGGGTTGTTCTGTGACCATATAAAGGCACAAGGCTGCAGGCTGAGTTATACAGGGAACTCTGAGTATCACTCATGTATTATAAGGGATAATGTACCCCCTACTGTAAATGATAAGGATATTAGAAGTCACTGAGGGGTTGTTCTGTGACCATATAAAGGCACAAGGCTGCAGGCTGAGTTATACAGGGAACTCTGAGTATCACTCATGTATTATAAGGGATAATGTACCCCCTACTGTAAATGATAAGGCTATTAGAAGTCACTGAGGGGTTGTTCTGTGACCATATAAAGGCACAAGGCTGCAGGCTGAGTTATACAGGGAACTCTGAGTATCACTCATGTATTATAAGGGATAATGTACCCCCTACTGTAAATGATAAGGATATTAGAAGTCACTGAGGGGTTGTTCTGTGACCATATAAAGACACAAGGCTGCAGGCTGAGTTATACAGGGAACTCTGAGTATCACTCATGTATTATAAGGGATAATGTACCCCCTACTGTAAATGATAAGGATATTAGAAGTCACTGAGGAGTTGTTCTGTGACCATATAAAGGCACAAGGCTGCAGGCTGAGTTATACAGGGAACTCTGAGTATCACTCATGTATTATAAGGGATAATGTACCCCCTACTGTAAATGATAAGGATATTAGAAGTCACTGAGGGGTTGTTCTGTGACCATATAAAGGCACAAGGCTGCAGGCTGAGTTATACAGGGAACTCTGAGTATCACTCATGTATTATAAGGGATAATGTACCCCCTACTGTAAATGATAAGGATATTAGAAGTCACTGAGGGGTTGTTCTGTGACCATATAAAGGCACAAGGCTGCAGGCTGAGTTATACAGGGAACTCTGAGTATCACTCATGTATTATAAGGGATAATGTACCCCCTACTGTAAATGATAAGGATATTAGAAGTCATTGAGGGGTTTTTATAACCGAGCAACAAAAACACTGAACTAAATCTGAATGTTTTATGGAACAGATAATTATATTGACAATGTTATAAAATATTTGTAAATGGTAAATGGGACTGTACAATAAAGGCCTAAATGAAAGTAACTGAGAGCAGGAGAATCAGAACGTAGAGTTTCTATAATTAAGCAATTTAATGTATTTATTTCTAGTCTCTTCATTGGGCAGGAACCTCAGTTTTTCTGGTATTTAGAGATTATGGAGATGGTGTTGGCTGATTTAAATGAATTCTTTATTGATTTGGTAGTGAAAGACGAGGCCATGAAGGAAAACGTTAATTTTTGCTCCAGTGAGTAAATGCTGAGAGTCGTTTGATTGGGAGGGAAGGTGGATAAATAACGACATTAAATAATAAACCAGGTGTGAACATATGAAGCTAATGGCAAATCCTGCTCCTCGCGCAGAAGGAAATGATATTTGTAAATAGAATAAATGTGATCGTATGTAAATCACAAGAGCATTAATTACTCAGTAGAGGAAATTAGAGGCGACAGATACATTGGGGCAAATTCACTAAGCCGCGAAGCGCCGAACGCTAGCGTTAATTCGCTAGCGTTTGGCATTTTCGCTACTGCGCAAATTCACTAACGAACGCTGGCATAGTTTCGCTAGTGTTACTTCGCAACCTTACGCCAGGCGAAGTTTCGCTAGCGACGAAACTACGCAAATTCACTAACTTGCGCAGTGTACTGAACGCTACCTTTTACGCTAGACTTCCTTCGCCACCTCAGACCTGGCGAAGCGCAATAGAGTAGATAGGGATTGTTTAAAAAAAAGTTAATTTTTTTTCTAAGTCCCAAAAAAACGCTGGCGTGTTTTCTACATGATGGCTGATAGGCTCAAAAAGATCGAAAATTTTTTGGGGCTCCCTTCCTCCCCCCTACATTTCCTGACTCATGGCAACTTACCTATACAGTGGGCACATGTGTAGGGCAAAATAAAAATTTTATTTGCTGATTTTGAAGGTTTTCTAGGCATTTGTAGTGCAGATACGTGTTCCTCCATTGAAATTTGAATTTCGCGCCGTATGCAAATTAGCCTTCGCTAGCGTAACTTCGCTTTATATAGCGAATCAACGCTAGCGCAACTTCGCAACCTTACGCTACCCCTGAGCGTAACTTTGGATTTTAGTGAATTTGCAGAGCCCTGGCGAAACTACGCCTGGCGAAGTGCGGCGAAGTGCAGCGAAGTTGCGCCTGGCGCAACTTCGCATCTTAGTGAATGTGCCCCATTGAATCTCAGCCGAACGCATCATTTTATTCCGTAATAAAATTCCGAAGGTTTTAGCCGTGTTAAAATGGACTTCACGTAGCGAATGCTGGCGGTTACAGGCAGCGATAGGTTTGCTACAATACCACTAGTTTTCCAGAATCAATTATCAGATAAACTTTTCCTAAGATTTAAAGTCTGAATTTTCTACTTATTTCCTGCAGTAAAGAATTGGCTGACGGATATTGTGTTTGAACCTACAAATAATGTGCAATAGAAAAAAGAACCTTGAAATGCTGCATTATTGGTTCCTCGTTCTTAGCAACGTTTAGTGGCCAAAAAGTGATGAGTTCAGTCTTGCTTTATGGCAGGGATTGTAGATTTACACCTAGGATGAGAGCTGTAGTCTCCCAACACCCACACCACAATCATTTACTGTTTAGTCTCATAGATACAGTTACAGCTCTGCTGCCCAGTGATGCCCATGATTCATTTAACTAACAAAGACATAGCCCTGATGTATCTATGTAAAATATTAGCCTATTTGATAGAAAATAATGTAGTACTGGTAACACTGCTGTTAAAAATGAAAATTGGATTTCTCAGAGTAATCTTTCAAGGTAAAGACAGTGTTGAACTCCACACATATTGTGGAGCCTCCAAAAACAGCAGTTGTAAGAGTGTGGTATGGTCCATATCATAGGAAATGGTGACAGTAGATACTGCCTAAATGTGGAGTGAGCAGGGTAAGTTGTCAACAGTATTCAAGATGGAAACAGTAGGGTAATATTGAGAATCAAGGCCAAAATGGAGGCAATAGGGTAAAGATGACAGTAGGGCAAGATGGAAAAGAGAGACAATATGGCTTTATGGAGGGAGTAGGAAAACACAACGGTATTATGGAAACAGTAGGACAAGATGGAGACAGTAAGGTAAGATTGTAAAAGTAAGAGGAGATGATGAATGCAGGGCAAGATGAATACAGAAGGATGAGATGTAGATAGTAGGAGAAGATGGTGTAAGTCAAATGAGATGGAGACAGTAGGATGAGATAGAGATAGTAGGGCAAGACTGAGATAGTACAATGGTACACTGGTGACAATAGGGCTTGATGGGGTTGAACTTGATGGACTTTGTCTTTTTTCAACCCAATTTAACTATGTTAACTATGTAAGAACTGGAGGTTATAACATTATGGCATTATGTAGGCATTAGGTAAGATGGCTACAGTAGGGAAAGGTGGAGACCGTTGGATAAGATGTAGACATTAGGACAATATGGAGACAGTAGGATGAGATGGGACCAAAGGGTAAGATGGAGACAGTAGGGTAAGAGGAGACAGTTGGACAAGATGCTGAAAGTAGGGAAAGATTGAGACAATAGGGTATGATGGAGACTGTAGGGTGAGATGGAACCTTAGGGTAAGATGAAGACAGTGAGGCAATATGGAGACAGTAGGATGAGATGGGACTGTTGAGTAAGATGGAGAGAGTAGGACAAGAGGGAGACAGTAGGGTGAGATGAGACTGTTGAGTAAGATGGAGACAGTAGGGTGAGATGGGACAGTACAGGAAATTGACATAACAATTCTGTCATCTTCATCTGTGTTCAGGCAGCTGATTGCCCAGGATTTAGGTGTTGAGCTTTTTTGTCAAAACCCCACTCACACGAAAAATTCTTAACTTTTTAAGAATCCAATTGGCAGACGTCAGAGCAATTGAGGAACAATAGAGCAGATTCAGGAACTCATCCGATTTTTCAGCAATGGGTTGCCTAAACACAGACAGGCAAAAACTGATAAACCTGCCCTATAGTTGTTGCCAAGCTAAAGATTGTTGGGGGAACCAAAACTTCTGAGGGTTTATATATTGGATAGGCCTCTTGGGCTAGTTCCACTTGCCTCCTCTGGGCAGGATGAGCCCTACTGACTAATAGTATGAGGCAAGTGCAGCCTTGAACATGACCACTACTCCTAAATTGTGTGTGTGTGTATATATATATATATATACCTGTACATTTATATTAAATGGACCCAACTGATTTATATTTGTAAATAAAATATTTTTTTAAAACATTTCCGTCAGCGAACGCCCCATAAAAGGAACATTTGTAGCCCCCAAGCGGCCTGGCAATATATGGATTTGCCTATATTTAGTATCTGACATACAGCAGGTCACTTACCAAAATCCCTCCGGGAGGACTCGCTTTTTTCCTATGATCTCTTAATGGACTTCCGCAGTCGCACAAGGTTAAGGATATCAGATTCCTCTGCCCTTCACCCCCCGCTCACTTCTGCCTCTTTACTTCATTGCAGTAAATGATTCATTCACTGCCATTGCTTAATGTATTATATACATTTGGATATGAAAAGGGAAAGTGATATGTGAATTATAAAGGTAAAAACAGACGGCATGTTGTAATGCATTGTGTTATGAGGATCATGCTTACAGCACTGCTGTCTAGCAATGCCTGCGACTGATTTAGTTATGGGAGTGGGAGAGAGAAAAAGGAAAAGCAATGCATTCTATAAAATACCCCATTATATGAAATCTGAGCATCTAATACATATTGCTATATCTTGAATGAAAACCTAAATTTAAAGGGGTTGTTGACCTTTAAATTAACTGTTAGTATGATGTAGAGAGGGATATTCTGAGATAATTTGCAATTGGTTTTCATTTATTATTATTCGTGGTTTTTGAGTTATTATTTTTTTTATTCAGCAGTAGTGATGGGCGAATTTGTCCAGGCTTCTCCTAGAAATTTGCGAATTTCCCGTGAAATTCGTGAAAAGGGTGAAAAATTTTTGAAACACTTTTTTTTGGCGACATTTGACGCGCATTATAGTAAATGGGAGTCCGCGTTGGCGTCGGAATTGTCACCGGCGGCAAAAATCTTTGATGCCGGTGAAATTATCCGAAACGCTAAAATATGCCGCAAATAAATTCGCCCATCACTATTCAGCAGCTCTCCAGGTTACAGTTTCAGCCGTCTGGAATATGAATAGGAGAGGCCTGAATAGAAAGATGAGGAATAAAAAGTAACATTAACAATACATTTGTAGCCTTACAGAGCATTTGTTTTTTAGATGGGGTCAGTGACCCCCTTTTTAATAGCTGGGACAAGTCAGAAGATGAAGGCAAATAATTAAAAAAATGATAAAAATGAAGGCCAATTGAAAAGTTGCTTAGAATTAGCCATTTTCAGATCGTTTCTGTGGAAATAAAAGATCTGTTATCTGGAAACTTATTATCTAGAAAGCTTCAAAGTACAGAAATTCCATTTACTAATAAAGCTGCCGTAAAACAACCCAATTAGGGTTTTCTTTTTATTTTCGGATGTTTTATACCAACCCTTATTGCTACAATTATAGAGAGACCCTTTATGCAGAAATCCCCAGGTCCCAGCTAAAGGCCACATAAATGTTCTTTTCTTTTCTAAATCTTCACCCCCCTGTGCTGGGGCCACGGTGCCAGGGAAATTCTATGTTCATCGCTGCGTGAAATGATCGACTCCGCGGGGCGCGTTTATCAACGAGAGAAGGAAAACGCTGCACGAAGCTCATCGCTGGTCGGACGATGAGTGAGGTCCCTTCTTCTTCTTCAGAGAAACCTCATTCATCATCATCATCATTGTCATTTAACAGTTTTAATCATTTCAGATAACAATTGCTTCCGGGCTTTAACCCAATAACAGCGGGAATAGAGGTGCTTCTTGGGAAAAGGAAAGGTATTGTCATTGAGTTTTCTAGAAAACCTTCAGGAGGGGGGGGGGGGCATAAATATGAAGAAGAAAGGGAAACGAGGGATTTCTCTGTAGCACTTGTTCTGCTTCATGAAGCTCAGGCCAACGACAGTATCATTCATCATTTCCATTCACTGATTGGAGGAGCAGGTGTCTGTCACATAGGTCTGATCCATGAATAAGTGATTATTATACCATCATGCCTAGGGCCTGTTAACTCATAAATTACTCCAACTTTTTGGAATTTCTACTTGGCCAGCCTGTCCTACCAAGGAACAAAGTCAGTGTCTGACTGGGACACCAGGGGCCCAACCAAAAACCTTAGCTCAGGGGCCACTCTCAGTACTATTTTTCTTCCTCTCCTCACTCAATCTCTATTCTTCTAGTCTCTATTCTTTACATACTATAAATTATTATTCCATCTATTTAGCTTCATAGAAATATGGAATGACCATGAAATAGGCCAAATGTTTAACAGCAGGAGGGACCACTGACACCTTGGCCCACCGGGAGTTTTCCTGGTACCCTGGTGGGCCAGTCCGACACTGAACAAAGTCAATCTTGGCTACAGATAGAGGAGCTGTGGCTAATCATATACTTATAGAAAAGATGCCAATGTAAGAACCTAGAAAGTTTAGTTTTAAGTGCTTACCGGCACGAAACGTGAAAGGCTTTGTATTTATCTACTTTGTGGCCTGAATAAAGTTCTCAGTTCTGTAGCCTACCCAAGGGTATGACTTGATATAGTAGTGTAATGACTATACCATTCTCTGCTTGCCCAGTGCTGCTTGTGTGTGCCATTCTCTGCTTGCCCTACGCTACCTGTGGAATGTAAGCCTGTTAGGGGTTTGTTCTTGAGGTTTGTTCGCATTTGGAAATTGTTGTTAAGGGCCCCTAAGGTGTTTAATCATGTGTTGGGGGGGTTGTTGTATTATCCACAGGGGAGGATGAGGCATATGGATTTATGGGCAGTGAGCACCAACCATTTGGTTTTTTGGGGTGCTACCACTGTTAATGGGGATATGATCATAAAAGTTATTGTGGTAATATGGGTGTGGTTTACAGTAGGTGTGGTTTAAAAGGGGGAGTGGCCAACACTGACTCCCATTATCAGCCCTCCTCCACATAGGCCAGTAAAATGTTGGCCCTCGGTACCACAGAAGTTGGACAGCACTGATCTAGAGGATTTCCTTTCTCCCACTTCCTCTGCAGAGCACGGCCTTCTGGGATCTGTAGTCTCCTGATTCACATTAATATTTACACTGCTGCAGCTCTGAATAACAGTGACTATTAATCCACAAAACAAGGTAATAAATGTATTTGCATAGAAAACTGCAGGGCTACAGTTCTTTTTACAAACCTGTTTGTATATCTGTGAGTGCCTGCTGTTTTCTCTTTTACAGATTGAGGAGACTTTGTTCCTTAGTGGGACAGGTTGGATGGGAGATCAGGTGACATTTCCAAAATGTTGCATCATGGGATGAGAAAGAGCCACTGTCTGAGAGGGTAAATAGTTTGGGCAGGTTTATCAGTGAGCACAATGCCCAACTTGGATTGGCGTTGGCGTGAAAGTCTAAGGACATGATCCCCAACCAGTGGCTCATGAGCAACATGTTTCTCACTCAGATGCTTATTTTTGAATTCCCGGCTTGGAGGCAATTATGGTCGCATAAAAAGCACATGTAGTGTCAAACAGAGTCTCCAGTAGGTTGACAATCCACACAGGGGCTACCAAATAGACAATCACAGCCCTTATTTAGCAGCCCAAGAACATTTTTCATGCTACTGTGGCTCCCGAACTCCTTTTTCCATTTTGAATGTTGCTCACAGGTGAAGTGCAACAATGGTCCTCCAAAAGTTTTCTTTCACTTATCTTCAAATACTGCACAAAAGCTTGGAAGTGGATATTGATAGCTGTGTCTCATGATGCCAAGCATCACCGGACAATATGGAACATATCAAGAGAACATACAATAGCATGTGCGGTTCTTCAATGGTAGATCTAGAGCAGGGGTCCCCAACCTTTTTTACACATGAGCCACACTCAAGTATAAAATAATGTTGGAGAGCAACACAAGCATTCAAAAAGTTTCCTGGGCTTCCAAACAAGGGCTGTGGTTGGGTATTGGTAGCCCCTATGTGGACTTGCAGCTGACAGGAGTCTCTGTTTGGCAGTATACATGTTGTTTTTATGCAACTAAAGCAAAAAGAAGCACCAGCTTGGAGGCAACTGGGAACAACATCCAAGGGGTTGAAGAGCAACATGTTGCTCATGAGCTACTGGTTGGGGATCACTGATCAAGAGGACACAAGAGGCTCCCCCTTGTTATAAGAAAGGAGGTTTCATCTTATGGTGGGAAACAGGCCTTACTGTACTGGCAGATACATTAGATTCAAGGAAGGACTGGGTGCCATGAGAAGGATTACAAGATTGGCACTTTAGAACAACATCAATTTTTTTTGGTTCCTATGGAGATGGGACATATATATTGGAAGTGGGTGTCCTTTATCGAATCAATCAATTCATTGAATGTTGAAATCAATTAGCATTTTCCCCCATGTGATCAGGCCTAGAAGTCAAGTTATAATGTGCAAATTGCACCGTCCTCACCGGATCTCACTTCATAAATATTCCACAGAAATGTATTTACTTGTATATCCACGGCCCCCGGCACCTTCCCTCCCTAATTCTGAGCAGATGCTAATTAAGGTGAGATGGAAGGAGTTTGCCTTATTATAGGAGCTTGTCCAATTCCATCCCCTTGTTCTATAAATATATCCGTGTGTTGTATGCGGAGCGGCACATCTGTGTGACCCACATTCCCAGTTGTGCAACTGAGATCCAGAGAACCACAAAGCTGACAATTACTTCTCTACATGAACAGGAAACATATCATTTGCATCTTTAATCCAGAACTCATTCATTATTTCATGTATGGAAATGTGTGTGGAACATGTGTGTGTAACGTGTGTGTGGAACATGTGTGTGGAACAGAGAAACACTCCCCCAGTGGAATGACACACACTATATTAGACTCTACTGAGCACACTCTACTCCTATACTGTCTCTCTCTCTGGGGATCAGGCCTGACTTACAGTTGGGGTTCCAGCTCATACCACAGGGGTTCAGTTGGGCCCCCCCCATGGATTTATAATTGCCCCGGTGCTTCTGGGAAGGTTCCCATCAGATGTTGGCACATTGTTGCTGGGATTTGCTTCCATTCAGCCACAAGAGTGAGGTTGGGCACTGATGTTGGGGATCAGGCTCACATTATGGGTTCCAATTCATCCCACAGGGGTTCAGTTATGTTAGCCCCCCCCCCTTGCTGCTATAACTGCTCTGGTGCTTCTGGAAAGGTCCCACTAGATGTTGGAACATTGTTGCTGGGAGTTGCTTCCATTCAGCCATAATAGTGAGGTTGGGCACTGATGTTGGGGATCAGGTTCACAGTCGGGGTTCCAGTTCATCCCACAGGGGTTCAGTTGGGTTGAGGGCTCTGTGCAGTCAGATTCTTCCCATCTCAGCAAATCCATTCTGTAGATACCCAGCTCTGTGCATGGGGGACATTATTGTGCTGAAACAGGAAAGGGTCCCCCAAACTGTTCCACAAAGTAGGAAGCACGGAATTGTCAGGAATGTCATTGTACCCTGGAACCAGGAGTCCAAACCATGGCAACAGCCTCAGCCCCATATTCCTCCTCCACTGAACAGTTCCATTGGCATTATACATCCGGGCAGGTAGTGTCTCCTGCAGTGTCAGACTGGAATGTCCGGGGGCCACCAGGGAAGCCACCTGATACGGGGAGCAGACAAATAACCGTCTTACTGCAGCTCACTCCATGTTACACATTAAATCGAGCGCCCAGTTGGCATAAACATCCAGTCCACGTACAAAACCAGAGGATGTACTGCATAAAAATAACTTATTTACCTTTTAAAATCAATCATCAAAAAGGGAAGGAACCCGCACTTGCCACCTCACCCCAGTCGGAAACTGCTTCAAACCCAAAACCCACTGTGATGAGATTGCCGAGGGAGTGGCCCACACCATAGGAGAGGACTTGGGCTGGTGGGGCCCATCAGGTTTTTTCCTACTGTCCTGGAGGCCCAGTCTGACACTGCTCTCCTGGGGGCAAATTCACTAAGCGCCGAAGCGCCGAACGCTAGCGTCAATTCGCTAGCGTTGGGCATTTTCGTTACTTCGCAAATTCACTAACGAACGCTGGCGTAGATTCGCTAGTGTTACTTCGCATCCTTATGCCTTGCGAATTTTCGCTACGGACATAACTACGCAAATTCACTAACGCGCGCAGTGTACTGAACGCTACCTTTTACGCTAGACTTCCTTCGCTACCTCAGACCAGGCGAAGTGCAATAGAGTGTTTTCTATATTATGGGTGATAGGCTGAAAAAGATCGAACATTTTTTTGGGGCTACCCTCCTTCCCCCCTACATTTCTTAACTTATGACAACTTAACTATACAGTGGGCACATGTGTAGGGCAAAAAAAAAATTTATTTGATGTTTTGAAGGTTTCCCAGGCATTTGTAGTGATTCTACGTATTCCTCCATTGAAATTTGTATTTGGCGCCGTATGCAAATTAACCTTCGCTAGCGTAACTTCGCTTCACTTAGCGAATCAACGCTAGCGCAACTTTGCAACCTTACGCTACCCCTGTGCGCAACTTCGGATTTTAGTGAATTTGCGGAGCGCTGGCGAAACTACGAATCTTAGTGAATTTGCCCCCTGGCATCTGCCAAACCCAGACTTTCCCATCAGAATGGCAGATACTGAGACGCAACAGACAGTTCTAGAGCCCATTGGTGGTGCCTTTACCCACTGCAGCCATTGCACATGGGAATGTTATTCTTGCTTCTAATCTCCATAAAATACGCCCCACGCCCCTATAAATTATATGGAATCAGTCCCTTTCTTTTTTTTTTTTTGTAAAACTTTTTTATTGTATTCCAAAATTAAATAAAATCAATTAAAATGGTTAAACGGTACACTGTGTGTTTGTTATGGCATAAAGAATATACGATTGGATCAGTCCCTTTCTAAACTGCTGGTTCTGAAGGAATGTAGCAGAATTCAGTTCCCCTCCAACCAAAGACAGGTCCATAAATGAGCTTCTGCTAAATTGTTGCCAAATGTTCCCCATTGGTGGAGGAGCGGGGGGCTAATTTCGGCAGAAGCCATGACCTTACCCAAATGCTCGCGGTTCTGATTGTTGTAATGGTGCCGGGGGGGATTGTTCAGCGGGAGGGAAATTCTAAGAGCGGCACAAAAGGCAGAGAGATGAGGATAATACACACAATTAGGATTATCATTTTAAGGGAAGAGCGACGAGTCGGGCGCTGACACGAATACAAATACGAGACATTTTATTCCTCCGTTTCGCTGCTGTTCCTGCAGGTTTTATATTTAAATAAGAGACAGAGCCGACGAGCCCGGCATGAATCTAATTACCCTCTTTCATGTTCAGTCTGATTGAACACACAGATCTCATTTTCTCCCCGAAAATTAATTTGCTCTTTGTTATTGGGACACGTGGATTTGCGTCTCTCCCAATCGCCGGGCACTTGCAGGTGTCTCTGGGCTCTGTGATGTCTCAATCCGAGTGTCTATTCTGTAGATACAGATCAGAAATGGGACATAATGAAGGTCTGGTTACCCTTACAAGGGACAAGTAACTGGCAGTTGGGGGGGCTGACACATGGGTATCGCAACGCGGATTTCAAGTTTTATATGTAGAACCCGTTTCAGAATGTGCAGCTAATTTATACTTACTTGAATAAAGGGGAAATAATACTCACTATGAATAAATCATGGGCCCTTCCAAAAAAAAGCTAAAAAAATGTTTTGGGCAAATTCTAGCAGTGTGGGTGTATTTTACTGCAAAAGTGCACTGTGCACAGTCCTGATTCTGTAAAAAAAAAAAAAAGGTGGTCTTGGGTCACGTGATACATCTGCTTAATAGTTGCTGGAGAGAATGCTGAAATGGGATGGTCCCTGCTGAGAGTGAGACCATTAGAAACCATGAAAATCAATTAACCATCATCTTGCACAAGCCACTCCCCTATTCAGCCAAACATGGACATCTTGTCCTAATGTCTCTATCTTGCCATACTGTCTCCATCTTGCCATACTGTCTCCATCTTGTCCTAATGTCTCCATCTTGCCATACTGTCTCCATCTTGTCCTAATGTCTCCATCTTGCCATACTGTCTCCATCTTGTCCTACTGTCTCCATCTTGTCCTACTGTCTCCATCTTGCCCTACTGTCTTCATCTTGCCCTACTGTCCCTATCTTGCCCTACTGTCTCCGTCTTGCTTTAATGTATCCATCTTTCCCTACTGTCTCCATCTTTCCTTACTGTCTCCATCTTGCCCTACTGTCTCCATCTTTCCCTACTGTCTCCATCTCGCCATGCTGTCTCCATCTTGCCCTACTGTCTCCATTTTGCCCTACCATCGCCATCTTGTCCTACTGTCTCAATCTTGCCCTACCATTGCCATCTTGCCCTACTGTCTCCCTCTTGTCCTACTTACTCCATCTTGCCCTACTGTCTCCACCTTGCTCTACTGTCTTCATCTTGCCCTGCTGTCTCCATCTGTCCTACTGTCTTCATCTTGCCCTACCATTGCCATCTTGCCCTACTGTCTCGCTCTTGTCCTACAGTCTCCATCTTGCCCTACTGTCTTCATCTTGCCCTGCTGTCTCCATCTTGTCCTATTGTCTCCATCTTGCCCTACTGTCTTCATCTTGCCCTGCTGTCTCCATCTTGTCCTATTGTCTCCATCTGTCCTACTGTCTTCATCTTGCCCTACCATTGCCATCTTGCCCTACTGACTCCATCTTGTCCTTCTGTCTCCATCTTGTACTACTGTCTCCATCTTGCCCTGCTGTCTCCATCTTGCCCTATTGTTTCCAGTTTGTCGTATTGTCCCCATCTTGTCTTACTGTCTCCATCTTGTCCTACTGACTCCATCTTGTTCTACTGTCTCCATTTTGCCCTACCCTCGCCATCTTGTCCTACTGACTCCATCTTGTCCTTCTGTCTCCATCTTACCCTACCGTCTCCATCTTGCCCTACTGTCTTTATCTTGTCCTACTGTCTCCATCTTGCCCTGCTGTCTCCATCTTGTCCTACATCTTATGCACTTCAATTACCATCTTATATTAAAATTTTCCATCCCCCTCCTTGAATGTGCATGTAATGCTCTATGGTGCTGGGGAATGTATGGTGGAGCCCAGGTCATCCCTCCCCCATTCACACCTTCTTAAGGCAATTCAGTTTATTTCTAACAAGGGGAAGCTTTACGTTATTAATGTGGCCCCACCTGGGGCAGGTGTTGTATCAATGTGCAGAGTAATATAATGAGAGCCTATAGGGGTGTGGGGAGGATGTGCCTCAGGGTTTAACCAGCTGTGCCCTACTCAGGAGAGAACCGCAGGGTCTCAATGTTTCATCTCAGCAGAAAACTCTCCTCCATTTCCCTGTGTACAAACAGCGCCGCATAGAAACCACTTAATCCCACAATTAAAAGCCGCGCAATTATCCGTATTTTTCCCTGATTGCAATTACCATTCCAAACAGGTCACAGAAACACATCCCACCATCGCGCAATGTGATTGGTGGGAATGTTTGGCTTGGAAATGACTAATTGTTTTATGTTATCACCTGTTAATGTGTTTGTAGCGCAATCAGCGGCACTGAGAGATTTCTGTCTAATTACATATACATGAATATCAATTGGCAGCCCATCCAGTCTGGGCATTTCGGCCAATCAGTGATCACTTCTTATTTATTCTTTCAGGGACCTGCCATTAATACTCCTCTCATCTGCCCATGGGGTTGGTACTCATTTATGCAGCCCAGACCTACCAGTTCTCAGACAGTTATCAGGGCTTGGTTTAGGGCACAAAATAACTGAGCATTCTGTCCCAGTGGCTGCACAGATCCTATCTGATCCCCATTGTAAGCAGCAGTCCTGTCCTGCTTTATGGCAGCTGAGATTCTAGTTATCTGTATAACAGAACATTCTGTCCCAGTGGCTGCACAGATCCTATCTGATCCCCATTGTAAGCAGCAGTCCTGTCCTGCTTTATGGCAGCTGAGATTCTAGCTATATGTATAACAGAACATTCTGTCCCAGTGGCTGCACAGATCCTATCTGATCCCCATTGTAAGCAGCAGTCCTGTCCTGCTTTATGGCAGCTGAGATTCTAGCTATCTGTATAACAGAACATTCTGTCCCAGTGGCTGCACAAATACATTACACATTCAGATTTGGTGAATAAATTGGACCAGAGCCACAAGTTCTAATAGTAATTGAAAGAACCGTTTGTTTTCTCTTGCAGAAGTACAAGGAGTTTGAGAAGGACGTGACTATTGAGGAGATCGATGGGCTGCAGCTGGTTAAGAAGTTGGCCAAAGACATGGAAGAAATGTTTCATAAAAAATCAGAAGCCGTGCGGGTAGGTAAAGCTGAGGGATGTTCTGATGGAAGGTTGGAGCAACATGAGTGTAGATGGGTTTCATTCACATTCCTTTCTCTCTATCCCATTTCAGCCTTTTATCACTGAATTCATATTCAATAAATGAGGGACATATTTACACATGGGCAGTAACCCATAGTCAGGGTCAGACTGGGCTCATGGGACTCTGGTAAAAAATGTAGTGGGGTTCAGCCTTTGTGGGTCCCCCAAGACCCTTGTCTGCCCCAAGTGCACTCGCCACGTGAATGACAGACACGTGACAAACGCTCAGGCAGAAATATCCAATGAGAGTGAGCGAATGCGATTTCCTTACGTGGCACTTTATATGATCACTATCTGGCGCCCGTCGCTCCCCAATCCCTCACTCAGCAGCTTTGCTTTCTGCTCAGATGCACAAACATTAGTTATTCACACAAACTCCCTGTCACTGACTTGTATAACCGGACATGTTTAGACTCCACAATCCACAACTTATTTTTATACTTGTAAAGCAAAACTTCTGCTCAGACGCACTCGCTCCCCTGGGATTTATATCACGCGCCCCTCTAGGGAAGGAGGGGGAGCTGCTCCATGTCAGTCAGAACCTTCAGGTGGAGCAGATATTACTGGACTGTGTAACCCACGTAATGATTCTGATAAACACAAGAAACATCAGAATTTTCATTTTCATTCTACGCTGGGTCATTATGGCGGTGCTGTAGAAAGTAATTGCTGTACAGTCATTCAATTTCTGATATTAACGCTCGAGTGCCCCAGCGCGGCTCATATACAGAAGCCTGGGAAGCTTTTATCACAATATTCCATGAGCAGAATTTCTATTATCCGGGGACAGAGCCAGAGCACTTGCACCTAATCCAACACACACGGGGGGGGGGGGGGGGACTAATATACGTAAAATGAAGTCAACTGCCACTTCTTCATTGTAACCCAGACACCTGCACTTCTTATTTACTTCTTATTTACTTGCTCTGCAGGGAGTGAATGAGCTCTCATTGCTTGGGCTCTTTGTAATGGGGAGCAAATATTGGTAAATGTCAGAAAACAGGGACATATAAGAGAAAGACACCAGCAATAGAAACCGTTGGTAATTATAAGGCCAGATAAAGACAGGGGCAATATGGTGACAATATGGAAATGCTGACAGTAACTGGAGACAGTAGGGCAAGATGGAGACAGTAGGACAAGATGGAGACTGTAGGACAAGATGGAGACAGTAGGACAAGATGGAGAAAGTAGGGCAAGATGGAGACAGTAGGACAAGATGGAGAAAGTAGGGCAAGATGGAGACAGTAGGGCAAGATGGAGACAGTAGGACAAGATGGAGACTGTAGGACAAGATGGAGACAGTAGGACAAGATGGAGACAGTAGGGCAAGATGGAGGCAATAGGGCAAGATGGAGACAGTAGGGCAAGATGGAGGCAATAGGGCAAGATGGAGACAGTAGGGCAAGATGGAGGCAATAGGGCAAGATGGAGACAGTAGGGCAAGATGGAGACAGTAGGGCAAGATGGAGACAGTAGTGCCAGATAGAGATAGAAATAGATGAAACAGTAGATCAAGTTTAAGACAGCTGGTCATGATGGAGGCAGTAGGGCAAAATAAAGGCAATAGGACAAGATGGGAATTGTCAGTGTTGCCAAAAAGTTGCAGATGGGTTCAGCCTCTACAATGTGTGACTGTGCCTTGTTGGAGTATGGAAACCATACTGTGGTTGGGAGTGGGGAAAATACCTAACTCATGAAGTCCTTTGTGACATGGACAGGCGATACCCTGCATTTTGAAGTTTAAATGAATGGGGGAGGTTTAGTTAACCTGTTAAACACTAGTAACTCTCATATCGGCAAAAAAAAACCCATAAAATTAATATTGTAGGGATTACATTTTGCCTTTATATTAGTATTGTATAGTATTTACTTCCCCTTTGGAACTCCAAATGGGAAGTACAGTTACATAGAACTGTAAAACCAGTGAGAATGAGGCATGAATGGATATTGGGAAGTTGTATCATGAGTCAGAAGCAGCAGTGCAGAGAAAGGGACAGACACAATGACAGTTACACAGAACTATAAACCCAGTGAGAATGAGGAATGAATGGATATTGGGAAGTTGTATCAGGAGTCAGAAGCAGCAGTGCAGAGAAGAGAAAGGGACAGACACAATGACAGTTACACAGAACTATAAACCCAGTGAGAATGAGGAATGAATGGATATTGGGAAGTTGTATCAGGAGTCAGAGGCAGCAGTGCAGAGAAGAGAAAGGGACAGACACAATGACAGTTACACAGAACTATAAACCCAGTGAGAATGAGGAATGAATGGATATTGGGAAGTTGTATCAGGAGTCAGAGGCAGCAGTGCAGAGAAGAGAAAGGGACAGACACAATGACAGTTACACAGAACTATAAACCCAGTGAGAATGAGGAATGAATGGATATTGGGAAGTTGTATCAGGAGTCAGAAGCAGCAGTGCAGAGAAGAGAAAGGGACAGACACAATGACAGTTACACAGAACTATAAACCCAGTGAGAATGAGGAATGAATGGATATTGGGAAGTTGTATCAGGAGTCAGAGGCAGCAGTGCAGAGAAGAGAAAGGGACAGACACAATGACAGTTACACAGAACTATAAACCCAGTGAGAATGAGGAATGAATGGATATTGGGAAGTTGTATCAGGAGTCAGAGGCAGCAGTGCAGAGAAAGGGACAGACACAATGACAGTTACACAGAACTATAAACCCAGTGAGAATGAGGAATGAATGGATATTGGGAAGTTGTATCAGGAGTCAGAAGCAGCAGTGCAGAGAAAGGGACAGACACAATGACAGTTACACAGAACTATAAACCCAGTGAGAATGAGGAATGAATGGATATTGGGAAGTTGTATCAGGAGTCAGAGGCAGCAGTGCAGAGAAAGGGACAGACACAATGACAGTTACACAGAACTATAAACCCAGTGAGAATGAGGAATGAATGGATATTGGGAAGTTGTATCAGGAGTCAGAAGCAGCAGTGCAGAGAAGAGAAAGGGACAGACACAATGACAGTTACACAGAACTATAAACCCAGTGAGAATGAGGAATGAATGGATATTGGGAAGTTGTATCAGGAGTCAGAGGCAGCAGTGCAGAGAAGAGAAAGGGACAGACACAATGACAGTTACACAGAACTATAAACCCAGTGAGAATGAGGAATGAATGGATATTGGGAAGTTGTATCAGGAGTCAGAGGCAGCAGTGCAGAGAAAGGGACAGACACAATGACAGTTACACAGAACTATAAACCCAGTGAGAATGAGGAATGAATGGATATTGGGAAGTTGTATCAGGAGTCAGAGGCAGCAGTGCAGAGAAAGGGACAGACACAATGACAGTTACACAGAACTATAAACCCAGTGAGAATGAGGAATGAATGGATATTGGGAAGTTGTATCAGGAGTCAGAAGCAGCAGTGCAGAGAAGAGAAAGGGACAGACACAATGACAGTTACACAGAACTATAAACCCAGTGAGAATGAGGAATGAATGGATATTGGGAAGTTGTATCAGGAGTCAGAAGCAGCAGTGCAGAGAAGAGAAAGGGACAGACACAATGACAGTTACACAGAACTATAAACCCATGAGAATGAGGAATGAATGGATATTGGGAAGTTGTATCAGGAGTCAGAGGCAGCAGTGCAGAGAAAGGGACAGATATAATGACTGTATATTGGGGTAAGTGGAGTCACTAGGGGTGGGTACAGTAGAAACAGTAGCTGCAGGAGGTTCGGGATTCCTGACTGATTGTGGGAAAGAAAGCAGCCCAGATGCAGGAATTACAGGGAATGTAAGCTCTGTACCCTGGAAAGTATTGGGGAAATTTGAGTCACAAATTCTGTGAGAAGTTGATGTCTGACCATGGGAAGGAGAGCAGCCGAGGAGCAAGAAGTACAGAGAATTGGAACTCTGTACCTGGTGCTGGGGAGCTTGGAGTCAGATATTCTGTGGGAGATTCCTGTTTGATCGTAAGAAAGAGAGCGACCCAGATGCAGAATTACAGGGAGATTTTGCTCTGTACCCGACCATGGGAAAGAGAGCAGCCCAAAAGCAGGAAGTGTAAGAATCAGGGGGAGGTTCCTAGTTCAGCTGATGCCTCGTGTCTAATTGCAGGTGACGCCTAACACTGCGCTCGTCTGTCTCTTCAGTTTAGGGCATTTGCAGTGAGACCGCTCCTGCCGGGGAACATCAGAATAAACATCTTCTCATTAGGGAACAGCCAGGGAGACGCTGCCTTGGAAGCAAATTGGCGCCTTTCTTTGCTTTCAGACTCTGAGCTGAACCTTCGCCTTAATCACACTCACTTTGCGTCCTCATTTTCCTCCTATTTGTAAAATCGACAGCAATTATCTTTGAAATTCCACTTGGTGCAGTCGTTTCCTTTCTCTCCCTTCGCAACTTTCATGTTCCAGCCAATTGCACATCTAGTTCCCCCTTTTATCTCGTCGGGCCCTTTAGGGTGCCATAGCAACAGAGGAGTTTGATTAAATAGAGGAAATTTGTGGATGGCTAATTTGTCCTTTCTCTGTGGAGTAGGTGAATTTCTTATATTTCTTCCTTTGATAAAAAAATAAATCCCTGTCTGTGACCCAAAACCAAGGATTATACGGATGGAGAGAGACTCCTGCAGGCTCCGAGTTACTTCTCCTTTAATCCAGTGTGACGGGATCAGATGCTGCTTTAATCCTGTGCCGTGTATAGACATTAATAAATATCAGGGTTTATGAGCTGAACCCCAAGTATTATGCCCCAGTCCGGACCTCTGCCCTTTGCACCAGCCGCTGACCCAAATGAAGTGCAACGTACCTTGTGTATGTCTAGCTTTAATATTTAGTTTAACTTCCCCTTTAAAGTGTTATGTCTCTTATTTGTTATTATTATTTAGCACTTTACTCCTTGCACTTCGACAGCTTTCATTTGCACAAAAAATGCAATAAGAAAAGCAGGTGTTGGCTGGGAGCAAGTTCCCACTCCCCCTTAGGCTCACAGTGTCATGCAGCCTCTTCCATTGTGAAGTGATGGATTCTGGGACTTGCAGTCCTTTTGTTTTCCAGAGAATTGGTTCCTTATCTACTACAGAAGCAGAGGGGTCGTAGAATCCATCACTTCACAATGGAACAGGAGGAGGGAGAGGCTGCGTGACACTATGAGCCTAAGGGTGTTGTGGATAGTGCTCCCAGCAAACACAGGGTCGCTGAATATTGCTTTCTTTTCATTTACATGTGGATATATTATATCACATCAGACAATGGTGCTCAATAACCAGACACCTGTGTATTGTTGTGTCTCCATCTGTTGAACATGGACAATCAGTCATGTGACTATGTTTATATGTATACTTGCAGCAGTCCTGTCTTGCTTTATGGCTGGGATTCTGCATAAATACTCCCTAGTGGTCCAGATATTTGCAGGATAGTCCTGGTTTATACACCCAGAATGGAATGGGGCAGCAGGGAAATGGGTAGAGCTTTGGGCAAATCAGGGGTGAAACAGGGGGGACCCAGAGGGGCCCCTCAGTCAAGGTTCTCACCTTTACAGTTATTAGACTTATTCTGGCTCTTTCCATCCTGTGGCTGTAATACTGTCAGGGTCAGTGACCCCCACAACTACAGTCCGTTTTATATTTTATTGTTATTCATATTTTTCATATTCATATGGCTTCTTGTACTTTTCATACACAAAGTGATACCAACACTAAACATTTTCTTTTCAAAATATTATTCTACATTAAAAGTTACCCGTAGATCATGCGTTTTTCGCTGATAGTTCTGCTTCTGTAAGTAATTGGCACTTGAAGTTTCTAAAGCTGACAAAATTATAAATAGCATTCAAAAATAATGTTATGGTAGATAATAACAAAGGTTATTGTCTGTATCTCTTTAACTATCTTGCATTCAGAAATGTTCCCTTGTTGTTAGGGTAATTGCTGAAGAGACTGTGTAATATCTTATAATGTCAGGGAGGCTTCAGAGCATTCTTTAATATTGCCTTATTTAACAAAGGGCACTGTACAAGTAAAGGGGGCTGCCATATATATAG
The DNA here is from genome assembly GCF_017654675.1 of Xenopus laevis. Taxonomy (NCBI): domain Eukaryota; kingdom Metazoa; phylum Chordata; class Amphibia; order Anura; family Pipidae; genus Xenopus; species Xenopus laevis. The sequence continues at coordinate 129,957,744 of NC_054378.1, read as the reverse complement.
GTATGTAAGCAAGAGGGGAAGGGCAAGATGGAGACAGTAGGAAAGGATGGAGATTGTAGGACAAGTTGGAGACAGAAGAGCAAGATGGAGACTGTAGGGTAAAATAGAAACAGTAGGGCAACATTAAGACAGTAGGGCAAGATGGAGACATTAGGGCAAGATGGAGACAGTAGGACAAGATGGAGACAGGAGAAGATGGAGACAGTAGGGCAAGATGGAGATAGTAGGGAAAGATGGAGACAGTAGGACAAGATGGAGACAGTAGGGCATGATGGAGACAGTAGGACAAGATGGAGACAGTAGGACAAGATGGAGACAGTAGGGCAAGATGGAGACAGTAGGACAAGATGGAGACAGTAGGGCAAGATGGAGACAGTAGGGAAAGATGGAGACAGTAGGACAAGATGGAGACAGTAGGGCATGATGGAGACAGTAGGACAAGATGGAGACAGTAGGACAAGATGGAGACAGTAGGGCAAGATGGAGACAGTAGGACAAGATGGAGACAGGAGAAGATGGAGACAGTAGGGCAAGATGGAGATAGTAGGGAAAGATGGAGACAGTAGGACAAGATGGAGACAGTAGGGCATGATGGAGACAGTAGGACAAGATGGAGACAGTAGGACAAGATGGAGACAGTAGGACAAGATGGAGACAGTAGGACAAGATGGAGACAGTAGGACAAGATGGAGAAAGTAGGGCAAGATGGAGACAGGAGGAGAAGATGGAAACAGTAGGGCAAGTTGAAGAAAGTAGGGCAAGATGGAGACAGCAGGAGTAAGTTGGAGATGGTAGGGCAAGATATGGACAATAATGTTAGAATGAGACAATAGATGAAGAAGGACACAGTAGGACAAGAAGGAGACAGAAGGACAAGAAGGAGACAGTAGGGGAAGATGGAGACAGTAGGGCAAGATGGTGACGGTAGGACAAGAAGGAGACAGTAGAATAAGATGGAGACAGTAGGTGAAGATGGAGACAGTAGAACAAGATGGAGACAGTAGGACAAGATGGAGACTGTGGGGCATGATGGAGACAGTAGGGCAAGATGGAGACCGCAAGACAAGCATTTCTTCTTTATTAGCTGAATATATAGACCAATATTATCTTAATTTCCTCTTTATTAGCTGAATATATACATGAACAATATCTGCATTTCCTCTTTATTAGCTGAATATATAGACTAATATCTGCATTTCCTCTTTATGAGCTGAATATATAGACTAATATTAACTGCATTTCCTCTTTATTAGCTGAATATATATCAAAGTTATTCATTTTGGCTTATTCCAAGTTTAAATAACTTCCTACTTAATGACTCCCACTGACCCCCTGCGACCCCAATTCTGGAGTCAAATCACAAGGTTACAGTTTTTCTTCCTTCTTTATTTTCCCTTTATTCCAGTGGTTATTGATATTAACGACTCACTACATTTCCAGCGAAAGAGACGAGCATGAAATTGTCTCACAAACCTCCATTCCGGTTATTATTATTATTATCATTATTATTATTATCAGAGCTGTAAGTTCCTATTTACACCTAAATTACTGCGTCTTTTGTCAAACAAGGAGCTGACGACTCTTTTCCCTCTCTGTCGTTTCTGTGCAGAGAAGGGAAATAGCCAGAATAACGGTTTTTCTTAAAGGGGACAGACATTTGCACTTTGTTGTTTTGGTGATAGTTGCAGTTTTACACTATTAATATGATATTTTAACAGGTGTGCTTTTTGTTGTTCTTGAAGCTGATTCAGGTGGTCTCCTTTCTTCTCTGCTCTCTGCACATTTTTGTATTTATTGAACAGTTCAGGCAGGACATGGGGAATTGCACGCCAGCTCTATTAAATCCTGGGGGGCTTTAGTTCCCCTTTACAACTCACTTGCTTAGATTTACTGTGTAGAAGAGATTGATATCATTTATAGAACTGAACACACACAGAACAGTATCACCCCCAACCTACACAGTGCGTCTCCGGGGCTGGTAACACAGAGCGACGCCTGACACTTACACAGAAATGAATTCCTTTCCCTTTGTCAGGCTCCCAGAGATAACGGCCGATACCTGGTAATTGCAGCTCAGTCATCATCAGTCAAGCGTATTGTTTCCGTGGAGATTACATTTCATTTTTCTTGCTCCTGGAGCTTCTCATGTTCGGGTTAAATATCAGTGCGAAGCTCCACTGCCAGAACAATGCAAATTAACTGCGTCCAGCGAGTCACATCCCATCTGCCTGGAATGAAATGAGACCCTCCTGCTGTTATAGCGATTGAAAGCAATATATATATATATATATATATGAAAACACCCATTGGAATGGATAGAAGAATAGCCAAAATGGCACAGACTCAGCCAATGATCAGCTCCAGGAAGATGAAAGAAGGAGTAAAGTTCTCTGTGATACTGTTACAATTAGTGACTATGTGAAGCCAAACTATCAGCAAGAAAGCCCTGTGCTGGTGTACTGAAGAGCTTACAATCTGCCAAAGAACACATTGATTGGCCTAAAGAGAAATGGCGCGGGGGTGTTTCTCATACTCTGGTGTTGGGTCTATTTATCCCTTTACACCAGGGGTCATGGATCAGTTTCAATCCAAATACTTGTCATGTTGCCTTATGCCCAAGAGCAAATGCCCTTGAAATGGGGGGACAACGAGCCCAAACACCCCAGTAACTGAGCAACATCTTGGTTCCACCCCAACAAGATTGACGTTATTCCCCCCTCCAACTCAATATTAGTTCCCTCATTCAAAGCAGCACAAACATCTTTCACTTGATCCAGTCAATGAGTTGGGAAAGAACAATGAGGGACTAATAGTCACTTTCTCTAAAGGAATAAAACACATTTCAGCCATTTTTCTTCCTGGTTTGATTTGGAATAGAATGTGCAGTGTTCCCAATGTATTTGTCTGGATGGAAATAAAACCTGTTATAAGGATTGGGAGTTGTATTCACCCTGCTATATGAACACAACTGTATATACAATATATGGACAGAGACAAGAGGAAAGTGTTGGAAGGGTTACTGTCTGCTCTCTCTCATTTCCCTACAGAAATAGGGATTGGTAACACTAGATAGGTACCTAATATATAGAGACAAGAGGAAAGTGTTGGAAGGGTTACTGTCTGCTCTCTCTCATTTCACTACAGAAATAGGGATTGGTAGCACTAGATAGGTACCTAATATATAGAGACAAGAGGAAAGTGTTGGAAGGGTTACTGTCTGCTCTCTCTCATTTCCCTACAGAAATAGGGATTGGTAGCACTAGATAGGTACCTAATATATAGAGACAAGAGGAAAGTGTTGGAAGGGTTACTGTCTGCTCTCTCTCATTTCCCTACAGAAATAGGGATTGGTAACACTAGATAGGTACCTAATATATAGAGACAAGAGGAAAGTGTTGGAAGGGTTACTGTCTGCTCTCTCTCATTTCCCTACAGAAATAGGGATTGGTAACACTAGATAGGTACCTAATATATAGAGACAAGAGGAAAGTGTTGGAAGGGTTACTGTCTGCTCTCTCTCATTTCCCTACAGAAATAGGGATTGGTAACACTAGATAGGTACCTAATATATAGAGACAAGAGGAAAGTGTTGGAAGGGTTACTGTCTGCTCTCTCTCATTTCCCTACAGAAATAGGGATTGGTAACACTAGATAGGTACCTAATATATAGAGACAAGAGGAAAGTGTTGGAAGGGTTACTGTCTGCTCTCTCTCATTTCCCTACAGAAATAGGGATTGGTAACACTAGATAGGTACCTAATATATAGAGACAAGAGGAAAGTGTTGGAAGGGTTACTGTCTGCTCTCTCTCATTTCCCTACAGAAATAGGGATTGGTAACACTAGATAGGTACCTAATATATAGAGACAAGAGGAAAGTGTTGGAAGGGTTACTGTCTGCTCTCTCTCATTTCCCTACAGAAATAGGGATTGGTAACACTAGATAGGTACCTAATATATAGAGACAAGAGGAAAGTGTTGGAAGGGTTACTGTCTGCTCTCTCTCATTTCCCTACAGAAATAGGGATTGGTAACACTAGATAGGTACCTAATATATAGAGACAAGAGGAAAGTGTTGGAAGGGTTACTGTCTGCTCTCTCTCATTTCCCTACAGAAATAGGGATTGGTAACACTAGATAGGTACCTAATATATAGAGACAAGAGGAAAGTGTTGGAAGGGTTACTGTCTGCTCTCTCTCATTTCCCTACAGAAATAGGGATTGGTAACACTAGATAGGTACCTAATATATAGAGACAAGAGGAAAGTGTTGGAAGGGTTACTGTCTGCTCTCTCTCATTTCCCTACAGAAATAGGGATTGGTAACACTAGATAGGTACCTAATATATAGAGACAAGAGGAAAGTGTTGGAAGGGTTACTGTCTGCTCTCTCTCATTTCCCTACAGAAATAGGGATTGGTAACACTAGATAGGTACCTAATATATAGAGACAAGAGGAAAGTGTTGGAAGGGTTACTGTCTGCTCTCTCTCATTTCCCTACAGAAATAGGGATTGGTAACACTAGATAGGTACCTAATATATAGAGACAAGAGGAAAGTGTTGGAAGGGTTACTGTCTGCTCTCTCTCATTTCCCTACAGAAATAGGGATTGGTAACACTAGATAGGTACCTAATATATAGAGACAAGAGGAAAGTGTTGGAAGGGTTACTGTCTGCTCTCTCTCATTTCCCTACAGAAATAGGGATTGGTAACACTAGATAGGTACCTAATATATAGAGACAAGAGGAAAGTGTTGGAAGGGTTACTGTCTGCTCTCTCTCATTTCCCTACAGAAATAGGGATTGGTAACACTAGATAGGTACCTAATATATAGAGACAAGAGGAAAGTGTTGGAAGGGTTACTGTCTGCTCTCTCTCATTTCCCTACAGAAATAGGGATTGGTAACACTAGATAGGTACCTAATATATAGAGACAAGAGGAAAGTGTTGGAAGGGTTACTGTCTGCTCTCTCTCATTTCCCTACAGAAATAGGGATTGGTAACACTAGATAGGTACCTAATATGTAGAGACAAGAGGAAAGTGTTGGAAGGGTTACTGTCTGCTCTCAGTTCCCTACAGAAACACTGGGTCGGTAGCTCTAATGAGGGAAGTTTATGTGATGTACTTTCTCCTCTCTGTGGGAAGTTGAAGGGCCCGGAGTCAATCGGAGCTCTCAGGTCAGAGCAAAGACAATGCTGATATTGTATTTCATACTTAATGAATCTTTATTGGGCAGAAGTGTGACCTTCATGCTGTGCAGTGAGATACAAGTTGGCAGTTGATCAGTTGAGTTACTGTACCTGCTCAGTCTCTTTGTTTCTGGTCGGGAGGAGAAATTGGATTCGGGTTCAGTGTTTGGGAACATTAATTGAATTGTTTCTTCCTTTTTTATGGTGACTTTACACAAATGGCTCAGCCAGCCTAAAAGTGCCTGTGCCCCCTGCCATTGACTCTGCATGGCCACTGCTTGTCACCCCTTGTAGTACATGCGATACATTTACGTGAGAGGTGGTTACTATTCAGTGTAACAACAGGCAGCGCAATCAGAGACACAGCGGAAACTCACTGGTCCAAATAATCACTTGCCGTTATATACGAGGCTGAGAAGTGGAGTGAGGTTGTGTCTCTCCTTATGTCATTGGACATTAAGGCTGATTCTGTGGCCAAAAGACCCTGCTTCAGGGGGTAAGTAGTGATGGGCGAATTTCGCGGCAAAAATTTGCCGGCGTCAAAATTTTTTTTTCGAAAAACGGACGCTGCCGTCAAAAACGGGCGCCGGCATCAAAAACAGGTGCCGGTGTCAAAAACGAGACACCGGCACCGATTCGTGAATTTTTCGCCATTTGGTGAATTTTTCCCTGCATCACTAGGGGTAAGGGATTCCCAGTGTTTAGTATATGATTTATAATATTATATTATTATTTATAAGTCAGCAAAATACAACTAGTGATGAGCGAATTTTTGGGCGTTTCGCTTTGCCAAAAAAATTGAGAATTTCCAGCGAAATTCGTGAAACTGTGTAAAATTCGCGAAACTGTGTTGGCATCTAGTTTTTGAATCGCGGGAATTCACTGCAAATTCGCCTGCCTAATAAATACACCCATCACTACTCACAACTGCCCCTTCCTCATACTCACTGGTAATGGACTTACAGGGGTTGTTCACCGTGGAGTTAACTGTTAGTATAATGTAGATATATTCTGAGACAATTTGCAATTGGTTTTCATTTATTTAGCTTTTTATTCAGCAGCTCTACAGTTTGCAATTTTTGCAATCTGGTTGCTATGGTCCAGTTTCCCCTAGCAACCAGGAATTGATTTGAATAAGAGACTGAGATATGAATAGGAGAGGCCTGAATAAAAAGATGAGGAATAAAATGTAACAATAACCTTTACAATAGCCTTACAGAGCATTTTGTTTTTTAGACGGGGTCAGTGACCCCCATTTGAAAGCTGGAAAGAGTCAGAAGAAGAAAGCAAATTATTTAAAAAAATAAAAGAAAAAATGAAGACCAACTGAAAAGTTACTTAGAACTTAAATGTGAACCACCCCTTTAATGTTGTTGTTGTTGTGCAGCAACTAGAAATCCCAATTGTGCTCATACAAAGCTGTGCAATATCTGAATGGATCAAATGCACTGAAAGTACCAGTAAAACTCCGGATATCCATACAATTCTAACGATCCAACTTCCTGCTTGTGGGCTGAACCCCCGCCCACTGTTTGAACAGGAAGCAGAGTTTACAAGCAGGTTTATTTGTGCTCCACCTACTGGGCAAAACGGAGTGTTGCAGTGAGTTGGAAAAAGCTGGACTTTCTACTTTAAACGGGATGTTCACCTTCCTACACTTGTTTCAGTTCAGTTGGTTTCAGACCGTTCCCCAGAAATAAAGACTTTTCCATTAATTGGTGCCGGTCTCCTTGCTGCTGTTCAGACACGAATGGTTCAGTAATTATCATCCCCTGCTTGTTGTGTTACATAAAATACTGCAGATACATTCACAGCCCAAAAGCTTTGCTCTGCATATTAAGTACCCTGACTTCCCCCACGCCTGCCATAAAGTGCTCTTCTCATTGTGCCGTTAATAATCATTATCATTATCATTATTATTATTATTGTGGCAGCCAAAGTTCCACACATCAAATAATAATATTGTTAAAGCTCAAGTAACATTCAGAAGAGCTGACTTTGTGCATGTGCAGCCCAGAAACAGGGTTCAGGGACTTCTATAGAATATAGTTACATAGTTACATAGTTACATAGTTAAATTGGGTTGAAAAAAGACAAAGTCCATCAAGTCCAACCCCTCCAAATGAAAACCCAGCCCCATACACACACCCCTCCCTACTGTCACATAAATGATATATCCCCATATCTATACTAACTATAGAGTTTAGTATCACAATAGCCTTTGTATTATGTCTGTCCAAAAAATCATCCAAGTCCCTCTTATAGTCATTAACTGAATCATCACCCGGCAGTGCATTCCCCAACCTCACTGTCCTCACTGTGATGAACCCCTAAGTATTTATTCTAGGGGCTACAATCAGTTTAATTTTGCTTTATTGCCCACTAGGTTCCACTAAGAATCTACAGCATAGGTATTCCCTTGTACTAAGCACAATTCAGCAGGAACAGTCCCTAAATTTGCTCATAGTCTGTACAGAGAGATCCCATAAAACTATTGCAGCATAAATATTCCCCTGTATTAAGCACAATTCAGCAGGAACAGTCCCTAAGTTTGCTCATAGTCTGTACAGAGAGATCCCATAAAACTATGGAGCATAGGTATTCCCCTGTACTAAGCACAATTCAGCAGGAACAGTCCCCTAAGTTTGCTCATAGTCTGTACAGAGATATCCCATAAAACTATGACAGCATAGGTATTCCCTGTACTAAGCACAATTCCGCAGGAACAGTCCCTTACTTTGCTCATACAAGGAGATAATATGGGTCATCAAGCAAATAAAATATAACAACTTCAAATTGTGTTTAAATGTTACACTCTATGCCATACTGAAAGTGATTTTCAAGGTGAATTTTCTCTTTAAATAAACCCAGTCATCCAATTTGCCGCAGTATCTCAGGGAGAAGCAGGACTTATGTAACGCGGTTCCTTTCACACACGTAGGACGGGAGACTTTATCCTGTAATCCATAATAAATGAAGTTACACAGTGATTGTGGCACTAAACCAGCATTTAAAGCAGCCGGGAGCAGAGTCGCCTTCCAAGGATTCTTTGAAAACTTGTTTCATTGCCAAGGAACAATGAGAAGTTCCCCTTTACAAAACTGCACTGACTGTAGAATTAATCATCTGTGATTGGCCAGAAACATCCTCTCTCTCTGCCTTTCTATTGTTTCCACCAGTGATATCTCTGCATTGCTTTATATTGAATCCCTCCCCGGCTGTATTTAAGGTGGAAGCCGTTGATATCAAAATGTTTTATAAAACTTAAGATAATGAATTTTGTTTCTATTACGTTTGGTGATGACTCCAATAATATCATGCAGAAAAGTCAAGCTTTAAAGGGGAAATGTAATATATGTACACCTGTCCCTGTCTATATACTTGCGTTGAGCAAATGATATAGTATATAGAGTGTAGTATATAGGGTGCCCTGTCTATATCTTTATGTATCATATCACTCAATGGTTCTGTGGAAGAGCAGGCTGGGGGCTGAGGATTCTTTATGAAGGGGTTAATAATGGATGGAGAGGGGTTTGTAATGGGAGTGAGTTCCGCTGGAGGTTTAGGAGAAATCCCATTGACATTGATTTATATGCGGTTCTATTTACACTAATCATTATCCCTCCCGCTGGGTCACCACTAAAATTAGAATTAAATAAAGCCCAACTTTCTCAGAGAGGTCGGCTTGTTACACACGGGCCAAGTCATAGCAGGTTGTACAGTAAATAAAAATGTTTCTGCAGGATCTAGGGTTGGATTTATCTAGGCAGAAGCCTGTCTATATCACATCAGCTCACTATCTCTTATCTGCAACTGTGCTCTCCTACCATAGACTCTTAGTTCTATTGAGCGTCGTGGTGCTCCAGTGACTGCCACTCAGTGCTCTCTTTAGTGAGATCAAGGACTGGGGCAAAACAAACTTTTTTTTGCCCTACGAAATCTTCCAACTTCCCATACTGCCACCTTCTTGCATTATTGTCTCCACTGTGCTGCATTGTTTCCTTCTTGCCCTACTTTCTCCACCTTGGCCTATTGTCCACAATGTGCTCTACTGTCTCCATCTTGTCCTACTGAAACCGTCTTGCTCTACCTTCTCCATCTTGCTCTGCTGTCTCTACCTTGTCCATATTGTCTCCACCTTACCCTACTGTCTCCATTTTGTCCTACTGTCTCCACCTTGTCCTACTGTCACCACCTTGTCCTACTGTTTCCACCTTGTCCTACTGTCTCCATTTTGTCCTACTGTCTCCATCTTGTCCTACTGTCTCCCTCTTGCCCTATTGTCCCCATCGTGCCCTACTGTCTCCATCTTGTGCTACTATCGTCATCTTGTCCTACTGTCTCCACCTTGCCCTACTGTCTCCCTCTTGTCCAACTTTCTCCCTGCTGCCCTACTGTCGACTTCTTGGCCTACTGTATCCATTTTACTCTACTGTCTCCACCTTGTCCTATGTCCATCTTGTCCCACCGTCTCCATCTTGTCCTACTGTCAGTATGGAGACAATAGGGTAAAGAAAAGATAAAATAGCAGCAAGATGGAGATTTTAGGTGAATATGGAAATAGTGGGACAAGATGGAAATAGTACGGTAAGATGTAGACAGTCAGTCAAGAAAGTACAGTAAGGCTTTATATCAGTATCATCTTGGTTTTTTAAAGAGCAAAGTAGAAGTAGCTTAATAAAAACTATAGGTTGCACAGCACTAGGTTATTTTATAAATATAAAAGAAGGAGCTCCCATCGTGTAAAATTGTATCAGCACCTTTATTCAAATACAGATATATTGCACAGTTGCACTTACAATTTAGCAGAGAATGATTCATCTAAAATCTCTGTTAAATCTGTTCCCGCACACTTCACCATGTCCCGACTTTCTCAAGGGTGATGGAGTGATGTTATATGTCCCCCTAGGACTTTCTACACACAACTGCCTTAAACAAATTAGCGACCCTTTTCTCTTTTACTTGGTTATTTTAGTCTGGTCCCTTCTACCCTTTGCATTACACTGCTGCCTGGAGATGGACAGACCAAGTATATCCCAGATAAAATGAGCCAAAGCCAGGGCTGGATTTACATAGTGGGCGCCCCTAGGCCACTGCCATTCGTTGCCGTCCCCCTAAAATCCTGCCGCCCGAGGCCCGGGCCTAGATGGCCTTTCCACAAATCCGGGCCTGGTCACAGCTCTGGACACTTTTCCATTTCATAAATGTAACCAAAGAACCTTCAGGTCTTATTCTATAATACGTCAATTCTTTTATCTTTAATAGGTAAATATTCCTTTAATAATGTAACAAGAAAAAGCCCATCTGATCTTCATCAGTCAAGAGACCAAATTGACCTTTTATTGGGATTGCTGGAGCCAAGGAGAGGGTGTTAAGATGTGTAATTAGGCTTTCTGGAGCTGTAAATAGAGTGTGGATTTAATTAATAGCACAATTGCTTCAACAGCTCGCTCCCTGCGGAGGAATTTTCAGATTTGCGTACAGTCTAATTTGGTTAATCAACAACAAATTGCTCTCGCTTGCTGCAATGTTTCCTATTTATATTGAAATACTTTTTTTTAATTTTGAAACCATTATATTGATTTTTGTGATTACATAGTGGGATTATCGTATGTCTCATTGGTTAGTATTTCACAGCAGCACTTCTTCTCTGCTTTATGGCTAAATCTTAGCTTTCTTTATAACAGAGCGTTGAGTCACAATGGCACAGATCACGTCTTTCCATCACCACATGACAAGGGGGAGACAGTAGGACGAGATGCAAACAGGAGAAGATGTAAATAGTGATAGATGATGAAGACAGTAGAGAAAGATGGTGACAATAAATCAAGATGAAGTCAGTAAGGCAAGATAAAAACAGTTGGGCAAAATGAAGACAGTAGAGCAAAATGGAAACAGTTGGATACAATGGAGACAGTAGGACAAGATGGAGACAGTAGGACAAGATGGAGACAGTAGGACAAGATGAAGACAGTAGGACAAGATGGAGACAGTAGGACAAGATGGAGACAGTAGGACAAGATGGAGACAGTAGGACAAGATGGAGACAGTAGGACAAGATGGAGACAGTAGGGGAAGATAAACAATGCAGGACAAGATGGGCAGTAGGGGATGATGGAAACAGTAGAAGAAGAAGAAGACATGGGATGGATGGAGAGGGCATGATGGAGGCAGTAGGGTAAGATGATGGCTTCAATAAGACAAGAAGGAGACAGTGGGGGAAGATAAAGAATGCAGGATAAGATGAAGTCAGTAGGACAAGATGAAGTCATGAGGACAAGATGAAGACAGTAGGACTAGATGAAGAATGCAGGACAAGATGGTTGCAGTAGGGGAAGATGGAGAATGCAGGACAAGATGGAGACAGTAGGACAAGATGAAGACAGTAGGACAAGATGAAGAATGCAGGACAAGATGGAGACAGTAGGGGAAGATGGAGAATGCAGGACAAGATGAAGTCAGTAGGACAAGATGAGGTCATGAGGACAAGATGAAGACAGTAGGACTAGATGAAGAATGCAGGACAAGATGAAGTCAGTAGGACAAGATGAGGTCATGAGGACAAGATGAAGACAGTAGGACTAGATGAAGAATGCAGGACAAGATGGTGGCAGTAGGGGAAGATGAAGAATGCAGGACAAGATGGTGGCAGTAGGGCATGATGAAAACAGTAGAAGAAGATCTAAATAGTCATAGAAGATGAAGACAGTTGGGATGGATGGAGAGGACATGGTGGAGACAGTAGGGCAAGATGAAAACAGTTGAAAGATGAAGAGAAAAAGAGAAGAAGGAGACAGTGGGGGAAGATGGAGAATGCAGGACAAGATGGACAATAGGCCATCATGGAAACAGTAGAAGAACATGTAAATAGTCATAAATTAATACAGTAGGGCAAGATAGGGGCAGTAGGACAATATGTAAGAGAATGAAATGTAATATTTAGACTTTATATCAGTATATCCTGTTTTTGAGGGGGTCAGTAAATGAAGATACATTGCTATTCTCCTAAATACTAACTGTGCAGTAAGAGACACCTCAAGCACCAGTAAACAGTAAAGCAAGATGTCAAGAGCAAGGAAAATGAGACAGCAGGGCTTTATCTGGCAAGATGGTGACAGTAGGGAGAGATGGTGACAGTAGGGAGAGATGGTGACAGTAGGGAGAGATGGTGACAGTAGGGAGAGATGGAGACAACATGAGATGATAGAGATTGTAGGCAAGTTGGAGACTGTAGGGCAAATGAAGAGAATTGGAAGAGGTAAATATCACTGCAGTATTGTGAGCGCTGAGACTGATTATAAGAGGGATTAAGATATAGAACAAATGTTTATTATTATTGTAGAAGACTGGATGGAGGTGCAGAGACCTGCCCAATACAGAATGAAATAAAAATATTAATATAAAACTTGGACATTGCAGGATAATCGTTTCCTTAGAATATGAACCTTTAAATGAAATTTATCTGACAGTTAGTTCAATATATGAGACCTGAGGGGGAAATATGAAAAATGGACGATTCTTTACCCCGAGATGATTAATCTCCTCTGTTTTGCTGACACTGAATGTAAAACGGTATTTTGTAGCCATTAACCTGCCCATGTCCGGCTTTTAACCTCAAGGACACCGGCTGTGGCAGCCCCGAGCTTCACTGAACATCACTGATTAACACACTTGTCCTTATAGAGAGACGCCCTCAATTCCTCCCAGAACGTGGCGCTCAAGGGCGTTCCAGTCCCATCACCTTTCAGCTGCTGCTCATCTCGGCCAATGCGGGAATAGAACAACTTTTTTGTCTTATTTGTGGAACATGTTTTTATTCAGATAATGTATTGAGACTGATTTTATTTAGTTATACTGCGTTTGTCTTAAGGCCCTATAAAGGTAAAAATAAGTAAAATATCACAATACAGGTATGGGATCTGTTATGCAGAATGCTCAAGACCAGGGGTAGATTTATCAAGGGTCGAATTTCGAATTGAAAAAACGTCAAAATTCGAAGTCAAAAACCGAACCGAAAAGTTTTTTCAAATTTTTCTGCCCTCTGGCATTTTCTGGTTAACAGATCTTTCCATAATTTGGGACTTCTTATCCTAACTCTACTACAAATGCATACATCTACAAACCCCACAGGCTGGTTTTGCCTCAAATAAGGATTAATTATATCTTATTCTTAATTGGGTTCAAGTACAAGTTACTGTTTTATTATTAAACAGAAAAAGGAAACAGATTTTTTTTTTTAATTTAAAAAAAGGGGATTATATAAGCAGCTTGTTTATATAAACTATAGTAGTACTTATCTGTTATCTACTGTGTATCCTGTGCTTGAATGGCTGCCCCCATGGCTACACAGCAGCTTGTTTATATAAACTATAGTAGTACTTATCTGTTATCTACTGTGTATCATGTGCTTGAATGGCTGCTCCCATGGCTACACAGCAGCTTGTTTATATAAACTATAGTAGTACTTATCTGTTATCTACTGTGTATCCTGTGCTTGAATGGCTGCCCCCATGGCTACACGCCAGCTTGTTTATATAAACTATAGTATTACCTTATCTGTTATCTACTTGTGTATCCCTGTGCTTGAATGGCTGCTCCCATGGCTACACAGCAGCTTGTTTATATAAACTATAGTAGTACTTATCTGTTATCTACTGTGTATCCTGTGCTTGAATGGCTGCCCCCCATGGCTACACAGCAGCTTGTTTATATAAAACTATAGTAGTACTTATCTGTTATCTACTGTGTATCCTGTGCTTGAATGGCTGCCCCCATGGCTACACAGCAGCTTGTTTATATAAACTATAGTAGTGTTAGTGAAGCAAACACATCAGTTTTACCAGTGCAGGGCAACACTACATGATATTTCTATTACTTTAAAACACTTTTATTTTTTGGTGTTACTGTTCCTTTAAAAGTGTAAGATCTGTCTTACAATGTGTTAAAATACACAATTGAAAGCTCACGGTTTGTCCCATATAACATTGTTGAGGGTAAATATCAGCACAGGGGGGTCTCATTCACCAATAGAACAGGGAGAGAATATGAGGGTTAATTTGAGCAGTTGCTTTATAGGCAAATCCAGGAAAATATTGATCTGCTTCAATGATGTCCTTCTACACTTTCCTATTGATTCCTCTAATATAAGTCTGTGAGTGTAATTCACTGGGATGTTTATCGTTTACATATATGATGTGATATTTATTCCTTGTTCCCCCGACGCTTCTCCTTTACCCTCCTCCAATAAAAATATTATTCACCACTGTGAGAGGAGCCGCAAGATGGGGAACCAATAAACCAGATCATGGGGGGAAGTAATAACTGGATGAACATAAACATCATTTCTTATATTAGGAAATACTGATACAGATGTGAAGCCATTGTACTTTCCATATATCCTTTATCCCCTATATCAGTATCTTCATGTTTCATATATTCACCTTAATATTACCTCAATATACTACTTTATACACTTGTACAATAGAGTTCCCTGTATAACTCAGCCTGCAGCCTTGTGCCTTTATATGGTCACAGAACAACCCCTCAGTGACTTCTAATATCCTTATCATTTACAGTAGGGGGTACATTATCCCTTATAATACATGAGTGATACTCAGAGTTCCCTGTATAACTCAGCCTGCAGCCTTGTGCCTTTATATGGTCACAGAACAACCCCTCAGTGACTTCTAATATCCTTATCATTTACAGTAGGGGGTACATTATCCCTTATAATACATGAGTGATACTCAGAGTTCCCTGTATAACTCAGCCTGCAGCCTTGTGCCTTTATATGGTCACAGAACAACCCCTATTGACTTCTAATATCCTTATCATTTACAGTAGGGGGTACATTATCCCTTATAATACATGAGTGATACTCAGAGTTCCCTGTATAACTCAGCCTGCAGCCTTGTGTCTTTATATGGTCACAGAACAACCCCTCAGTGACTTCTAATATCCTTATCATTTACAGTAGGGGGTAAATTATCCCTTATAATACATGAGTGATACTCAGAGTTCCCTGTATAACTCAGCCTGCAGCCTTGTGCCTTTATATGGTCACAGAACAACCCCTCAGTGACTTCTAATATCCTTATCATTTACAGTAGGGGGTAAATTATCCCTTATAATACATGAGTGATACTCCGAGTTCCCTGTATAACTCAGCCTGCAGCCTTGTGCCTTTATATGGTCACAGAACAACCCCTCAGTGACTTCTAATATCCTTATCATTTACAGTAGGGGGTACATTATCCCTTATAATACATGAGTGATACTCAGAGTTCCCTGTATAACTCAGCCTGCAGCCTTGTGCCTTTATATGGTCACAGAACAACCCCTCAGTGACTTCTAATATCCTTATCATTTACAGTAGGGGGTACATTATCCCTTATAATACATGAGTGATACTCTGAGTTCCCTGTATAACTCAGCCTGCAGCCTTGTGTCTTTATATGGTCACAGAACAATCCCTCATTATTAAGATCCAAATTACAGAAAGATCCATTATCCAGAAAACCCCAGGTCTTGAGCATTGTGGATAACAGGTCCCATACCTATATATCTGTCTATAGTGAAACCTCAATTCAACATACCCTGACTTTAAGTTTTGGTTGGACCAATTTCTTATGCAATTTGATCGGTGCTTTTCCCTTATTTTATATAATGTTTTTGGATTTTACATAGAAAATTTCATCTTTTACCCAAAAATTGCTGTTTGTCATCTATGAATCTTATTATTAATGTCATAAAGAGGTTTAAAATGCTAATGAGATGCATATTTTGCCCTGGTTCTGTAGAACATTAATGCTGTGACTTTGTTTTTAACACTTTAACTCAAAGTAAAACTTGTTTTAAAGGGTTTGTTCCCCTTTAAATGAAATTGTATTATCATGTATAGAGTGATAGTCGTATATAACTTGCATTTGGTTTTCATTATTTTATTATTTGTGTTATTTTAGTCTCCAGTTTGCAATTTCAGCAGTCTGTTGCTAGGGTCCAATTTATCCTAGCAACCATGCATTGATTTGAATAAGTGACTGGAATATGAATAGGAGAGGCCTGAATAGAAAGATGAAGAATACAAAGTAACAATAAAAATACATTTGTAGCCTTACAGATTTGTTTTAGATGGGGTCAGCGACCCCCATTTGAAACCTGGAAAGAGTCAGAAGAAGAAATCAAAAACTATAAAAAAAAAAAAAAAAAAAAAAAGTAATGAAGACCAATTGAAAAGTTTAGAATTGGCCAATCTATAACCTAATAAAATATAACTTAAAGGTGAACCACCCCTTTAACACATTTCAATTTTTTTTTCAGATTTTACATTTTTTCCCCTGGTCCCCTGAGAAATGAAAACTGGGGGTTGTGCTGTATAAATAGAAATGTGCAGTATATAGATGGGAGGTGCCAGAGGATTATATACTGGCTCACTATTTCCTTTTGTAAGTTTCTAAATAAATATCGCGGCTCCGTAGAATGAATTAAAGTTTTTTTGGGGTTCAGTTCCCTTTTCTGACAGTCGATTGTTTATGTTGCAGAGACTGGTGGAAGCGGCCGAGGATGCGCATCTGAAACACGAGTTTGATGCAGATTTACAGGTAACGCTTCTTATTCCTTTACACGACTGAGCCCCAGAGATTAGTGTGGGGACCCTTGCACCCCATAAGTAGTGATGAGTCAATCTGTCCAGTTTTGCTTAGCCGAAAAATGTGCTAAACTGTAAAAAACAAATTCAGGAAACTGCAACATTTTGCAAAACTTTTTTTTTTTGGACTTTTTTTTTTTACGCTACAATTTTCTCGCATTGCTCCAAATTCATTAAAGTCAGAGGCGTTTTTTCAGAGCGACTTTTTTGTCCAAATGTATGTTTTTTCTTATGGCGACTTTTTTGTCCAAATTCATTAAAGTTAGGGGAGTTTTTTATTATGGCGACTTTTTGTCTAAACTCATTAAAATTTGGGGCGTTTTTTCTTATGGTGGCTTATTTGTCCAAATGCATTAAAGTCAATGGGTGTTTGTTTTCTAATGGTGACTTTTTTGTCCAAATTTATTAGAGTTAGGGGCGTTTTTTCTTATGGTGATTTTTTTTGTCCAAATGCATTAAAGTCTATGGGCGTTTTTTCTTATGGCGACTTTTTTTATCCAAATGCATTAAATTCAATGGGCGTTTTTTCTTCCGGCGACTTTTTTGTCCAAATTCATTAAAGTTAGGGGCGTTTTTTATTATGGCGACTTTTTTTGTTCAAACTCATTAAAATTTGGGGAGTTTTTTCTTATGATGACTTTTTTTCTCCAAATGCATTAAAGTCAATGGGCTTTTTTCTATGGGTGTCTTTTCACTGCAAATTTTTCCGCTGAAAATTTTCGATGCAGTTTCATAAAAAAAATTGAATGCTGAAATTCTGAATTTTGCCGTAAATCCATGCCATTCGCTCATCATTACCCATAATTGCAGCCTCTTGTCCTGGCGCCGTTTATACTGAGTCATATCGAGACAGGGCAGTGTCGTTGCTGTTGGGGGGACTGGGCAGATCATACCAATTGTAGGGCTGGAATTAGGGGTTGGGTAGAATAATAATAATATAGGGGGGGTCTTTGGAGGAACCTCTTGAAGAGACTTCTGCTCCCACAGTTCTGACAAGGTAGCAGAGTCCATTCTCCTCAAGCCAAGACTCAAAGATCTTCCCCAATGCTTTGCAGCTTCTTCATTGGTCTATTGATCCACTGCTGTATTGTTTCAAGAGTCACAACCAGCAGTGCAGAAAGAGACACTTTCCCTGCGCTCTATGAAACTGTATTTGGTTGGGAGAGATTTTGGTACCAGTGGAACAACTGACAGTCAGACCAGCCCCTGTGGGTTTTATGGGCGACATTATCATGAATATTTCGCAGCGGGGGCCACATGAGATCCTGTGCGTGTTCCTCCTAGTGTTTACGGCTGATACGGAACATTAACGCTGATCAATGGTTCGTCTCAGTCTCAGTGCCCCCCACCCTGGGAGCCTCGCTAAACATTGTCGTCCTTTATCCAAAATCTCATTATGTCCTTGTCTTAAAGTCAGATAAAGTGTCAGCAGCGAGGCGGCAGCAGGGAAGGACCAAGAGAGGATCAATTTTAAAGCATGTTTCCCTGCGCGTCCAAATAATCGCACTGCTCTGCATGACTCACCACACGATGTGGGACAGAGGCTCAGTAATCACATGGCGTATACAGTATATTGCAACTAGGGATGCACCAAATCCAGGATTCGGTTCGGGATTAGGCCAGTATTCGGCTATTTTCAGGAGGATTCGTATTCGGCCGAATCCTTGTGCCTGGCTGAACTGAATCCGAATTTGCATATGTAAATTAGGGGCAGTGCCAAATAATTTCTCATTATATATAATTATATATAATTCATTCCAGCGACTGAATACAGCGTCAAACTGCCAGGGGGACTGGTATGATATAAACTGCCTGTTACCCCCGTCCACCCTCCTTCTAATGGATCTGAACCCCCTGGGTTAAACGTCCCTATACCGACAGGGTCTCCCAATAAATGTTTTCATTGGACCCTCAGAGGGGAGGAGGAGCTGCAAATAATTTGGCACCAAGATTTAAAAACAAAAAGTTCTCCTAATAAAGAGTGACTGTGTCTGGTTATAGCAGGACTGTCCCAAATGCTCATGTTCTGTAATGAGGAGCCCAATAACACTTAGTAGTAACTTTAGGGTCACAAGACAAAAGGGGACTTGTAGTTGCACCATTGGAGGAGCATCAACTGGTTTTGCAGATGAACACACACTTTACTCACAGTCACCAGTATTGCAAGTAAACAAGTCCCCAAGCATATATCAATGGCTAGAACAACCCCGCTAAGCCCACCTTATGTCTCCTCTACTATTCCATCTCTTCAGGCCAAGGGCTCTGTACTTTACAAATGCCATAAACAGGAGTAAGACTTGCATCAGGGTCTTAAGTTATATCTAGTATTATTTAAATCCCCTTTCTCTGGGTTCCTATCTGGTGAAGTCCTGCCCGGGGCACTGGCCTCTTCCTTACTCCATGTTGGAACCTCAATTGCTCAACTAGCTGACCTACTACTACCTCTTCAACAGCAATTCCGGATATCCTGACGAAGGGAGGTTGTACCCACCGAAACGTTGATATTGGTGGTGAATATAAATAAAATAAAGGGGGCTTCCCCACTGCAGGAAAACTGGTGTGTGCGGATCCATAATTGTGGAATTGCTGTTGCTGAGGGGCCTTGTCGGGTCAACGGATAACCAGCACCACTAGAGCAGCGAAAGTGAGTAAAATTCCGGGTGTGCGGTGTAATCACTACAATACTACTACTACCTCTTTCCACCTCCAGTAATCTCCATGTGTCTAACCTACAACTAGCTAATCTAACTATTGTCTCCCTAAGGTACCTCACTGGTAGAAAAATAGGAACAAACATATACAGTATATCATTTATTTATATAAAGCCAGACTGCAACTATCTCCATCTTTTCCTACTATCTCCATCTTTTCCTACTATCTCCGTCTTTTCCTACTATCCCCGTCTTTTCCTACTATCTCCATCTTTTCCTACTATCCCCATCTTTTCCTACTATCCCCATCTTTTCCTACTATCTCCATTTTTTCCAACTATACCGTCTTTTTCTACTATCTCCATCTTTTCCTACTATCCCCATCTTTTCCTACTATCTCAATTTTTTCCTACTATCCCCATCTTTTCCTACTATCCCCATCTTTTTCTACTATTTCCATCTTTTCCTACTATCCCCATCTTTTCCTACTATCTCAATTTTTTCCTACTATCCCCATCTTTTCCTACTATCCCCATCTTTTCCTACTATCTCAATTTTTTCCTACTATCCCCATCTTTTTCTACTATCTCCATCTTTTCCTACTATCCCCATCTTTTTCTACAGTACTATCTCCATCTTTTCCTACTATCCCCATCCTTTCCTACTATCCCCATCCTTTCCTACTATCCATACTTTCCTACTATCTCCATCTTTTCATACTATCTCCATCTTTTTCTGCTATCTCCATCTTTTCCTACTATCCCCATCTTTTCATACTATCCCCATCTTTTTCTACAGTACTATCTCCATCTTTTCCTACTATCCCCATCCTTTCCTACTATCCCCATCCTTTCCTACTATCCATACTTTCCTACTATCTCCATCTTTTCATACTATCTCCATCTTTTTCTGCTATCTCCATCTTTTCCTACTATCCCCATCTTTTCATACTATCTCCACAGTCACATCCCACTGTTTCGAGAGATACTCACTGTAAGTTTATTTATCCAGCATTCTCTTTATTTCCTGATTTTGTTGTCTGAGCCCCCCCCCATAAATAAGCAGCGTGTTGCTATGGTTGACCCCCCTCCCGTGACTAATTCCTATGAAAAATGTTTCCTTTACGTCTCTCAGTTCATTTTCCATATTTTTCCTTGGGTGTAGAAGTGTTTTTCTTCTCCTTTGTGTAAATGTGTTTGTTTTGCAATGTGCTATTAGCTAAAATAATCCCCCAGAACAGTTTCTCTCCATTAGATCGGCTTTCAGACGCACGAGCCATTATACGGCACTCAAGTAAAGCTGAGTCTTTAGAGTAATCTGGCAGAAAATACAGACAGAAATTGCTCCAGTATCCCGGCAGTCTATTATGTGAAGTGCGGTCAGGCCATTTCTGATGAATAAAATCAAAAGGAAAAACAGATTTAAAGGAACATTAACCCACAAAAGAGACCATTTTAACTGAGAGCAGACAGCGGGGAGAGAGTAATACTAACATAGTAATTAATCCTTTTATTGTAGTTTATTGAACAGAAATCATTTTATAGTATTTTATTGCGGAGCTGCCGGGCTGGGACTCAATATCTTCATTGGATTCTCCAGGAATGATTTCCAGCACATTTCTGTCTATTTGTGCTGCTTTCCTTCAGTAGTTGCTACTCGTAATAGTAACAAAGGAGCAGTTCTGTTATTTACAAACTACTGATATTTCTCATTCAGTTTGTGCACGTTGGGGGTTAAAATCATAGCACTTGCCCCCCCCCCCCGCACGCCTTGAGAAATGGCTGACAGTGTCACAGCTGACAGTTAGTGGCTGCTCACAGTCTAACGTACAATGAGGGAGTGGGAATGTGGCAGAGAGAGACAATAACAAAGCAGGAGCAATCAGGATCAGATTATAAAACATTAAAACGTCACCCAAACCCATGTGACGTCTGTTTGCTGTTGATTCTGTTGGTCTGCGAAAGCCTTCGAAGATTCTGGCGCATTCAGTGAAATTCTTACACGGCCAACACAACAGGGAAATTCAGCTCAGAACCTTCATACTTGTCCCCTCTAACCTTCAAATCTCAGCTCCATTCTGAGGGCCGACTCTATTTATATTGTTATTGGGCAATTGCTCAGCCCCTTTCCTATTCTACTCACTCATTGTCACTATTCCCTGGTTGCTAAGGTAATTGATACCCTGGTAACCAGAAAAACAGGTGCTATCAGTTGGGATTGAATCCCTGGTCTGTCCAATGGTTTAGAATTTTCGTCAACATCATTCTTGGGGGTTTTGGAAGAGTTCGGCAAACCGAGATATTGGCAATCCAGGACTTCTGGAGGAGAGGGATCTTCAATGTCAGTCTTTGATATGCGTCGGAAAGTCCTCTTGTGATTGGTCAACTTTGACTGATATGTAAATGAAGAACAAGACTTGGTGGGTTGTTCTCTCCCTATGATATTACGGGAAGTTGAGGCTTACTTGGCACAGCTCAACACATGGTCATGTGTTGGAATGTCAGATCTAATCATGGAAGGGATTGGGCGATGTCAAATTGTCATCGAGTCTAGGTAAAGAGCTATGTGGTTGACAGCTCTTGTGATAGATGGGTGTGGGTATTCGTATTCTTTTGTATGGAAGGGGATAATCTATAATAGGCAAAGGGCTATGTTGTTGACAGGCAGTCTTGATATGGATAGGAAAGTCTTCTTGTGATTGGTCAATGTTGACTGATATGGAAATGAAGAAGACTTGGTGGGTTGTTCTCTCCCTATGGTACTACGGGATTGGGAAGTTGAGGCTTACTTGGCACAGCTCAACACATGGCTATGTGTTGGAATGTCAGATCTTATCATGGAAGTTATTGGGAAATGTCAAATTGTCATAGAGTTTAGGCAAAGGGCTATGTGGCCATCTGTTGGAATGTCAGATCTTATTGTGGAAGAGATTGGGCGATGTCAAATTGTTAGAGTGAGTGGGTCTTCCTATTCTTTTGTATGGAAGGGGGTAATCTATAATAGGCAAAGGGCTATGTTGTTGACAGGCAGTGTTTGACATGGATTGGAAAGTCTTCTTGTGGTTGGTCAACTTTGAATGATATGGAAATGAAGTAGAAGACTTGGTGGGTTGTTCTCTCCCTATGATATTATGGGATAGGGAAGTTGAGGCTTACTTGGCACAGCACCATACATGGCCATGTGTTGGAATGTCAGTTCTTCTTATAGAAGGGTTTCAGCAATGTCAAATTGTCATAGAGTCTAAGAAAAGGTCTATGTGGCTGAAAGCTCTTTTGATAGAAGGGTTGTGGGTTTTCCTATTCTTTTGTATGGAAGGGGGTAATCTATAATAGGCAAAGGGCTATCATGTTCATAGGCAGTCTTTGATATGGATCGGAAAAGCCTCTTGTGATTGGTCAACTTTGACTGATATGGAAATGAAGTAGAAGACTTGGTGGGTTGTTCTCTCCCTCTGATATTACAGGATAGGGAAGTTGAGGCTTACTTGGCACACCTCAACATATGGCTATGTGTTAGAATGTCAGATCTTATCATGGAATGGATTGGGCGATGTAAAATGGTCATAGAGTCTAGTGAAAGGCCTATGTGACTGACAGCTCTTGTGACAGATGGGTGTGGGTTTTCCTATTCATTTGTATGGAAGGGGGTAATCTATAATAGGCAAAGGGCTATGTTGTTGACAGGCAGTCTTTGACATGGATCGGTAAGTCTTCTTGTGATTGGTCAACTTTGACTGATATGGAAATGAAGAAGACTTGGTGTGTTGTTCTCTCTCTATGGCTTACGGGATCGGGAAGTTGAGGCTTACTTGGCACAGCTCAACACTTGGCTATGTGTTGGAATGTCTAATCATAGAAGGGATTGGGGGATGTCAAATTGTCATAGAGTCTAGGCAAAAGGCTATGTGGCTGACAGCTCTTGTGATAGATGGGTGTGGGGCTTGCTATTGTTTTCTATTTAAGGGGGTAATCTATTATAGGCAAAGGGCTATGTTGTTGACAGGCAGTCTTTGACATGCATTGGAAAGTTCTATTGTGATTGGTCAACTTTGACTGATATGAAAATGAAGAAGAAGACTTGGTGGGGTGTTCTATCCCTATGTTATTATGGGATAGGGAAGTTGAGGCTTACTTGGCACAGCTCAACACATGCTGATGTATTAGATATTATCATGGAAAGGATTGGTCGATGTAAAATAGTCATAGAGTCTAGGCAAAGGGTTTTGTGGCTGACCGCTCTTGTGATAGATGGGTGTGGGTATTTGAATTCTTTGTATGGAAGGGGTTAATCTATAATAGGCAGAGGGCTATGTTGTTGACAGGCAGTCTTTGACATCGATCGGAAAAGCCTCTTGTGATTGGTCAACTTTGACTGATATGGAAATGAAGAAGAAGACGTGGTGGGTTGTTCTCTCCCTATGTTATTATGGGATTAGGAAGTTGAGGCTTACTTGGCACATCTCAACACATGGCTATGTGTTTTAATATCAGATTTTATAGTGGAAGGGATGGGATGTCAAATTGTTATAGAGTCTAGGCAAAGGGCTATGTGACTGCCAGCTCTTGTGATAGATTGTTGTGGGTCTTCCTATTCTTTTGTATGGAAGGGGGTAATCTATAATAGGCAAAGGGCTCCTCCAGTTTTGTTCCTGCTTCAGTCCTGTTTCTGCACAAGCCCTGTTCCTGCTCCAGTTCTTTACCCATGCCAGTCTTGCTCTTGCTCCAGTTCTGTACCTGCTCCAGTCGTGTACTTGCTCCAGTTTTGTACCTGCTCCAGTCCTGTTTCTGCTCCAATCCTGTACCTGCTCCAGTCCTGTTTCTGCTCCAGTCCTGTACCTGCTCCAGTTTTGTTCCTGCTCCAGTCCTATCCCTGCACCAGTCTTGTACCTGCTCCAGTCCTGTTACTGTGCACAAGCCCTGTTCCTGCTCCAGTTCTGTACCTGTGCCAGTCTTGTTCCTGCTCCAGTTCCACACCTGCTACAGTTCTGTACCTGCTCCAGTTTTGTACCTGCTCCAGTTTTGTTCCTGCTCCAGTCTTGTACCTGCTCCAGTCCTGTTTCTGCTCCAGTTCTGTACCTGCTCCAGTTTTGTTCCTGCTCCAGTCCTATACCTGCATAAGTCTTATACCTGCTACAGTCCTGTTCCTGCGCCAGTCCTGTTTCTGCACAAGCCCTTTTCCTGCTCCAGTTCTGTACCCATGCCAGTCTAGTTCCTGGTCCAGTTCTGTACCTGCTCCAGTCTTGTTCCAGTTTTGTACCTGCTCCAGTCCTGATTACTCCAGTCCTGTACCTGCTCCAGTCCTGTACCTGCTACAGTTCTGTACCTGCTCCAGTTTTGTTCCTGCTCCAATCCTATCCCTGCACCAGTCTTGTACCTGCTCCAGTACTGTTCCTGCACCAGTCCTGTTTCTGCACAAGCCCTGTTCCTGCTCCATTTCTGTACCCATGCCAGTCTTGTTCCAGTCTTGTACCTGCTGCAGTCTTGTACCTGCTCCAGTCTTGTACCTTATCTAGTCTTGTACCTGCTCCAGTCTTGTACCTTATCCAGTCTTGTACCTGCTCCAGTCTTGTACCTGCTCCAGTCTTGTACCTGCTAAAGTTCTGTACCTGCTCCAGTCTTGTACCTCATCATCATTTATTAATATAGCGCTGTCAAGATACGCAGTGCTTTACTGCAGTTATAGCAAACAGTGAATAAATGGTAGATAACAAACAAGGATTACAGAGTACAATAGGGTTAGAAGGACCTAGAGATTAGAGTTTACAAACTAAAAGGTTAGGGTACAATTGAGACATTAGGATTATATAAACACTTTGTCATTTTTGATACAGCAATGATTAATTAAGGTACATCGAATAAGCTTCTTTAAACAGATGGGTCTTTAAGGAGCGCTTGAAAGTTTGGAAGGAAGGAGAAAGTCTGACAGCTTGTGGCAGAGAGTTCCAGAGAAAAGCAGAAGCCTGAGAGAAGTCTTGTAGATGAAAATGGGCAGAAGTGATCAGAGGAGAAGTGAGGGAAGATCAGAAGCAGAGTGTAGGTTTCGTGAAGGAGAGTATTTGGAGATTAGAGATGAAATATAGGGAGGTACCTGCTCCAGTCCTGTTCCTGCTACAGTCCTGTACATGCTCAATTGCTGTACCTGCTCCAGTCCTGTTCCTGCTCTAATCCTGTGCCTGCTGAAATTCTATACCTGCTCCAGATCTCTTGTACTTGCTCCAGTTCTGTACCCGTGCCAGTCTTGTTCCTGCTCCAGTCCTATACGTGCTCCAGTTCTGTGCCTGTTCCAGTCCTGTATATGCTCAATTGCTGTACCTGCTCCAGTCCTGTTCCTGTTTCAATCCTGTGCCTGCTCCAATTCTTTACCTGCTCCAGATCTCTTGTTCCCGCTTCAGTCCTGTTCTTGCCCCAGTCCCAAACCTCCCATCTGTCCCATTTTCTGCAGGACAGCCCCAATTTTAATAGCTTAGCCCACAATCCCGAATTCTTTTTGTTATGTCCTACATTTCTCTTTGATCTCCTGCAGTGATTTTTACACCGACGTCAATTTGCAGGCATCAAAATGGACACCACTGATAATTCTGAAACCCATGACAATTCCGCCGCACATTAAAGCCAATGCCGTGCGTTTTAATTGTCGCTTTGATGCCGGCGAATTTCCGCTGCAAATTCGCAAATTTATTCGCCGGTGGCAAAACCCGGAAATTCAACGCAAATTCATGCCTGGCTAATATCTATAGGAGAGGCCTGAATAGAAAGATGAGTAATAAAAAGTAACAATAACAATTCATTTGTAGCCTTACAGAGCATTTATTTTTTAGATGGGGTCGGCGAACCCCATATGAAAGATGGAAAAAGTCAAATAAGTAAAAAAAACTATAAAAAATAAATAATCAAGACCAACTGAAAAGTTTCTTAGAACTGACCATTCTATAACATACTAAAACTTAACTTAAATGTGAACCACCCCTTTAACCCCTGGCTTGTATAGGACTTGCCTCGTTATCCACCTTGCACCTTATTTGCTGCTTCTTCAGTGCTCCTTCCATTAACTCACCTCTCCTCCCAATCACTCCGCTAATAATATTTATAACCCGGGCTACACAGCACCTGCCAGTCTCACACCTGAGCTCTCACCTGACAGTCGCATTTCCAAACTGCAGCACAAAAACGAGAATCTTTCCAAAGCAACTTGCAATTGGTCTCAATCAGACTTGTTTCATTTGACTCCCGTGGAATTATGCAAGTGTATTGAACAGATCTAATATTTTTATCATTAATATATATATATATATATATATATATATATATATATATATATATATATATATATATATATATATATATATATATATATATATATATATATATATATATATATATATATATATATATATATACACACACATGTATGGGATCCATTATCCAGAAACCTGTTATTATTATTATTACGGAAAGGCCGTCTCCCATAGACTCCATTTTATCCACATAATCCAAATTTGTAAAATTGATTTCCTTTTTCTGTGTAATAATAAAACAGTCGCTTGTACTTGATCCCAACTAAGATATAATTAATCCTTATTGGAAGCAAAACCAGCCTATTGGCTTTATTTAAAGGGATACTGTCATGGGAAAAACATTTTTTCAAAACGCATCAGTTAATAGTGCTGCTCCAGCAGAATTCTGCACTGAAATCCATTTCTCAAAAGAGCAAACAGATTTTTTTATATTCAATTTTGAAATCTGACATGGGGCTAGACATATTGTCGATTTAATAACTGCCCCAAGTCATGTGACTTGTGCCTGCACTTTAGGAGAGAAATGCTTTCTGGCAGGCTGCTGTTTTTCCTGAATGTGCCTCAGTGGGACATGGGTTTTTACTATTGAGTGTTGTTCTAATGGTGGCCATAGACGTAACTCTTTCTCCCCTATCTATCCAAAGTGTGTCTCTTATCTAAGCCAATAATTATATTTATTCTGGTCCTCCGGTGCCGCTCGCTGCTTCTGAGCGTGAATATGGGAGACACAATATAAGCCATTTACTCCCAGCGAAACTTCCTGCGTGTCCTAGTCCCACCCACTTCTTGAGTCACAGACTCCCAGTCCCTCCCCCTGTATGCTTCCATCAGAGTGTTTTAATCCCACCCACTTCTTTAGTCACCTGCTCAGGGGAAAAAACCAGCCAAGGGTAAGTGGGCATTTAGGAATGTTAATTTAGGAACATACATTTCTATATGATTAGTTGCCCTTTAAAAACCGGAGCTGCCTATAGGAAGGCTTTGCTGGGGAATGACATCACACCGCAGTTTTGTGCTGCTTTTACTCTGCGCAGCTACTCAGAGGAGATTCACAATGTTTCTCATCACTTTAAATAAAATCCCCATTATAAATCAAAGTAATTGGCCAGTCGGAGTTCCCCTTGAGCCCGGCTATAAAGCCATTAAACTGGCGACAATGTGAGCGCCGGCAGGTTATGCTAAAATCATGTTTATTGCTTCCCACTATAAATAAATCCCCTTATCGTGGTTCTGCAGCTTTTTATAAATCTCAATGTTCTAGTGGACCCGCGGCTCAAGCCATAGAAATATTCTAATCAGGCTCTTCCGGCCGTTGGATCACAGGCAGAAAACACTTCAAATTCTCACCCCTCCTCACATCCCCATTCCTAGGGGAAATAATCCCTCCCAAGCCAACTTTCTGTTATTATTGGGGTTTTTTGAGAATTGGGAAGTTTGGGGCGATGCTAATTAATGAGCAGTTTGTACAGTGTCAATGGGAGGCCACTAGATGGCAACGCTGAGCTTCAGTCCGTAAATTTGTTATGCAGTCGGAATTCCAGGGAATAATACATTAGATGGCAAGCTTTGGTGCCAACAATAGGGTTGGATGTAGGGCTGGGAGAAAAGGAATTTCACCTTGAATTTGAACATGAAAAACATGAAAAAGGGGCTCCATCTACATCTAAGCACATTGTGTAGTTATTTTTATGTATCCAGCAGGGATGTGTCTCCCTCCGGCTCTTCTTCACATGCAGCTCAGCTCTCAGCAACATCTGTAAAAGAAAACACTCAGTCTCACTACCTTAAATACTGAAATGTATCATGCGCCCTGGTTGCTAGGGTCAGTGACCCTGGCAACCAGCAAGTCGAGTGATTATAAGGCTAGCACCTCCATGAGGGCATCATTGGCCAAAGCAATCTAAACAGTGTCACGCACAGAACCCCTAAGTTAAACACTCAGCACCCCATTAAGTGCACCCCACCCCATGCTACATCATGGATCCTACCAGAACCCCAATTCTACATTCCATACTCCGCAGTCCTCAGTGCACTCATTTAACTCTTTGATTACATGGGGGTTTCGAGGTGTAAGAACATGAAAGAGGTGATTGAGGAAGTGCCGGCAGTAAAAGGAAGTTTGACTTCCTCCCTGTAACGACTCCGCTAAGATACAAAACTATTGTCCCAATTGCAGCCTGAGTTCCGGCCCCACAAGGGGTTAACAGTGAGCCCAACCCAAGAGCCTGGCGAGGGAGACGGGAAGCGTTTTCAAGGGTAAATCTTCCTCCGAGCCGATGATCGATGGACTTTACGGTGTCCCAGAATGTTATCATTGCTCATTTGCATAAAAGTAATCACAATAGTAAGGTACATTACAAATATTAATTACCCATTAAAATAGTCATTTAAAATCCATTATCTGGACTCCTAATAAATGGCTGCTCAGTGGAGTAGGGAGCCCGGCGAGTAAGCAGTTCTGTAAAGTCTGATTAGAGTTTCCTACTCAAGCGCCACTTTCTCTCAATCGTTCTCATTCACCGGAGAGATTCGTAAATTGGGGGATATTCAGTGAAACCTGCAGCTACTCTGTGCCTGATCTATCTGCGCTCTCTCTCTCTCTCTCTCTCTCTCTCTCTCTCTCTCTCTCTCTCTCTCTCTCTCTCTCTCTCTCTCTCTCTCTCTCTCTCTCTCTCTCTCTCTCTATTTATAACGCTTGGACTGTGTATTACATACAATAATCTGATGTACTGGAATCTGGCGGCTTCAAATCAATATTATGTATTTACTGTATATCTACATTTTTTAACCCAAGCTCTGAGAAAGTGATGGTTTGTTATGGCACGAAATGCGTATTCTCTGTACTAAGCACAATTCAGCAGGAACAGTCCCTAAGTTTGCTCATAGTCTGTACAGAGAGATCCCATAAAACTATGGCAGCATAGGTATTCCCTGTACTAAGCACAATTCAGCAGGAACAGTCCCTAAGTTTGCTCATAGTCTGTACAGAGAGATCCCATAAAACTATGGTAGCATAGGTATTCCCTGTACTAAGCACAATTCAGCAGGAACAGCCCCTAAGTTTGCTCATAGTCTGTGCAGAGAGATCCCATAAAACTATGGTACATAGGTATTCCCTGTACTAAGCACAATTCAGCAGGAACAGCCCCTAAGTTTGCTCATAGTCTGTACAGAGAGATCCCATAAAACTATGGCAGCATAGGTATTCCCTGTACTAAGCACAATTCAGCAGGAACAGTCCCTAAGTTTGCTCATAGTCTGTACAGAGAGATCCCATAAAACTATGGTACATAGGTATTCCCTGTACTAAGCACAATTCAGCAGGAACAGTAAGGTGATGTGCAGGATTCAGGTGAGAGAGGTGAGACTCACAGTGGATATGGGAGAAGAATTTACAGTTATAGTGATAGTGAGTTTAATGGAAATTAAATAAAAAAAATCCCATAATGAATGCAATAATGTGGCTCAGCAAGTCCTTATTCCTTCCCAACCCTGAGTGAGGAATTATGGGAAGGGCAATGGGGCAGTTTTAAGTTAGTTTTAATTAGTTTGAATGGAGATCATTACACAGAGAATCTGGTGCCGAGACTCTTATTAAACATTAACCCTGTATGTGCTGTGCCCCTGGCGTAACCATGTAAATATAACGGTGTCTCTCTCTCATCAGTACGAATACTTTAACGCCGTTCTGATTAACGAACAAGATGAGGACGGCAACTTCCTAGAACTGGGGAAAGAGTTTCTGTTACTGCCCAACGATCACTTCAACAATCTGCCCGTGAATGTCAGTCTAAGTGACGTGCAAGTGCCAACCAACGTCTACAACAAAGGTCAGTACTGGGGACCCTCGTGCTTCTCCCAAATAATCGCCATTTATTCCGTCTAATCCTCTTGAATTCAAATGTTTCATCAGTCGTTTTGACCCCAGAATCTCCCTCTATAAAGATTATTGGATACATCAGAGAGTGGTGGTTTGATTTTCTTCTATAAAACTCAGCTTCCTTATCTCATTAATCCCATGTAAGAAATCTAAACCCTCCTAGTTCTTATTGGTGAACTTCACATTAACCTTAAATGGTTCCAAAATGTTCAATGTTGACTCCCATTCTCTAGACCAGTGATCCCCAACCAGTAGCTCGTGAGTAACATGTTTCTCTCCAACCCCTTGGATGTTGCTCCCAGTGGCCTCAAAGCAGGTGATTATTTATCAATTCCAGACTTGGGGACAAGTTTTAGTTGTATAAAAACCAGATGTACTGCCCAATAGTGATGGGCGAATTTGGCGGCTTCAAAGTTTTTTATTCCGACGCTGGCGACAATTAAGCCAATGGCCATTGACTGTAATGTACGTCAAAAGTCGCCGGTGTCGGAGTTGTCGCCAGCTTCAAAATTCGCGTTTCGCTTGGCTAAATGAAACTGGACAAATTCGCCAATCACTACTGCCCAACAGAGTCTCCTGTAGCTGTCCCAATGGCCAATCCCAGCCCTTATTAGGCAACCTGAGGACTTTTTCATGCTTGTGTTGCTCCCCAACCCGATCTGAATGGGGCTTGTGGGTTAAAAATGTTGGGGACCCCTGCTCTAATGGGTGCTGCCATTCTGTTGGCATCAGGTGATTCCTAGGGGCAGATTTTTCATAGGTCGAAGTGAAAATTCAAATTTAAAAACTCGAATTTCGAGCTAATTTCGAGCTAATTTCTGTGTACTTCAACTAGGGAAAAGTCCAAATTCGAATTTAATTTGAAAAAAAATTGAATTTTGAAACTTATCATGTACTGTCTCTTTAAAAATTCAACTTTTCGAATTCCGAAGTTTTTCAAAGTCGAAATTCGACCCTTGATAAATCCCCAACCCTTGATGGTTGGGGCATTAAAATGATTAAATTCAAGGTTAATAATCTTCTCTTTATTGCACCTTTAATGAAAAAGAAACCTATCTCCAGTGTACTTTAATTAAAATATGTGTACCGTTTTTATAAGAAACCTGACTGTATGCAGTGAAATTCTCCCTTCATTTACTTCCTCTGACTGCTGTGGATAGGAAACTTCAGACGGTCCCTAACTGCTCTGCAGGGAAACAATCAACCAGCAGGGGGAGCTTTACTTCATAGACCTTAAGCAGCTTTGTTTGTTTCCCTGTAAAGCAGCCGGCGACTGTGTAGAGATTTGTATACGTAGACTCAGTGCAGTCTGTATATTCTGATTATTAATCAGTCTTGCTGTATCGGCTTCTATGACAGATATTATTTGACTTGTTCTGTTTCGAAAATTGATGACGATCCCTAAGCTTAAATTCCCAACTAAAGCCCAGACCACACTGAGCATGTGCACAGTCTTGGTCTTGCAAAGATGTATAACAAAGTTACACGATGGTGACCCCCTGTGGCCAACTTTGAAAACATAAATCATTTGTTTGATTAGGCTTGTGGTGCAGTAAGTTCATGTTTAGTATACAAAATACAGCATTTCTAGCCTTATTCTATTTTACACTTTACTTCCCCTTTAAACCTCTAGTATTTCACTTGTCTAATGGCATCGGCCAGCCCTGCCTGTTCACTTACAGTTATTTGTTTACCATTTTTCCAATATTAAAGTTGAATGTTGGTGTGTGAGTGTGAGTGTGAGTGTGAGTGGGGCAGCTCAGTGATCCAGGTGCAGGTTCTGTTCCAATTGGCTGATCCATTAGTTGATCCATTTCTCAGTAGGATCT
This sequence comes from Xenopus laevis, assembly GCF_017654675.1. NCBI lineage: Eukaryota > Metazoa > Chordata > Amphibia > Anura > Pipidae > Xenopus > Xenopus laevis. Next base: position 129,925,253 of record NC_054378.1, on the reverse strand, counting down.
ATGGGGAATATAAGTGCAACTATTGTATCAAGTCTGGTTATCAGGTTATCTATTGTTCTTTTGGGTTTCCTCGTTTTTTCCTTTGTTTTTATTCATCTACTGGGCATTGTCTACGTTTATGAAAGAAACGCTTAGGGGCATATTTATCACAGGTCGAATTTCGAATTGAAAAAAGTTCAAAAGTTCAAAAGTTGGAGTCCACCAGACTCCAAGTAGGTTCTAGGAGGTCCCCCATAGGCTAAAACAGCAATTCGGCAGCTTTTTAGATGGTGAATGGTCAAAGTCGAATTTTTAAAGAGACAGTACAAATTTTTTGAATTCGAAAAATTCACCTCAAACTTTAAATCTGCCCCTAATGCCAATAAAAATGTTCAATAAAAATAATTTCACAAAAAAATAAAGAACCAAGTGTTGACAGTCCATTGGGTGTGGCCCCGTGAGTTGGGGTCCCTTGCATGTATCTGCTGAGTGTGCGTCTCCATGGGGATTTCAATCTTATTTCACCAGTTGTGACCAATTTCTAATTTGCCAGAAAACAGCTGATCGTGTCCGACAGTCTCTTGCAAGAGGTCGATAGGGAAGTCGGACTTAATGATATTCATAGATCCTTCTAACTGACAAATTGAAAAAGGCCACCTCATCAGAAAGATGGCCGCACTTCATCATGTTTCAATATCTCTTCAAGCACAATTTATACACTCGGAGGATTCGTTCTCCCGTCATTCATTCTGATTTACTGTCTGGAGACTCCGGCTGTCCCTCGGCTCTGAGAGGAGTTGGACAGAGAGACGGACAATTGCCTCCAGTTTCAGTGACAACTGCAGTTCAATTAAAAACTGGATTTATTTGTGAATTGTATGTTTCCCAGACATAAATTGAGGCTTTAGCACTGGAAAACTTGGATATTAAGAGGCAGATTTATCAAAGGTCGACGTGAATTTTCGAATTCAAAAGGGTCCATTTCTATCCCGGCGCTGAGACAAGTAGGGGTTAATAACATGAAGTATTTCTATCCCTCGGGGGCGGAAGGTTAAATGATCCAGACTGAACACTTGGACCTGCCAGGATTTCTGAGGCTGGAAATGTTACTGTGACATCACTAATAGTCCCACACATCTAGGGCCCAATATCTCTGTGTATCCAGGGGCCCAACATCCCTCTTGTATCCAGGGCCCAATATCCCCCGTGTATCCAGGGCCCAATATCCCCCGTGTATCCAGTACTAATGATGTAAGGACTGACTTAACCGGTCAGGTGCAGGTTCTCGAGGGTCGGTAGTGGGTCCAGTTTTTCTCGACTTGCTCATCACTACTAGGAACCCAATAGTCAGTGTAGGCGCCGAACGCAGGTTGAGGCGCAACATGCTGTATTTTTCCTGCGTTCGGCGCCTACACGCGCCTGTGTGAGTACAGCTCCATTGGAAAAAATGAAATGCGTCTATTCCTGCGCTCCCCTGCGGCTGAACGCAGAAAAATGGAACGCTGGGGAGCGCAGCTACAACCGCTCGTCAGTAAGAGCCCTTAGAGCCTCATAGAGAAAGAGGAAAGTCGATAAACCCTCCAGTATTCAGGAACGACCTTGGCCTTCGGGGAAATGCAAATCGTCTGATCCCCAACTTGAAAAAAGAAACACAAATGCCAGTAATACATTTACTAACGAGGGACAAATAATTGCTTTAACGGCTTATGTTCTGGAAAATTCACCCCCACGCACAATCCTAAGGATGGACACAAGCTGTCAGTGCCTGAATACGACTACAGCAGTATGACGTGAATCCAGGGGCAAGAGAGAACTAATTAGTATCTTATAAATTATCTACAATTACCTAGAAAAATAAATAAAATCAAAAAATGAAAAAATAAAAATTTAAAAATGAAAAAATAAATAAAATTTAAAAAAAATAAAGAAATAAAATAAAAAAATGAAAAAATAAATAAAATTAAAAAATGAAAAAATAAAAATTTAAAAATGAAAAAATAAATAAAATTTAAAAAAAATAAAGAAATAAAATAAAAAAATGAAAAAATAAATACAATTAAAAAAATGAAAGAAATAAAATAAAGAAATGAAAAAATAAATAAAATTAAAAAATGAAAGAAATAAAATAAAAAAATGAAAAAATACCTAAAATTAAAAAATCTGATTTTTGGGTTGAGTTTCGTTGTCATGCCCTTTATGTTCTGATGATAAAACAATAATACAATAAATACATCGTTACAGTTCTATCACAAATACAAATATTATTTTATACTGTAGGACGGCAGATTTTGGATTTTAGAAGAGCCCAATGGGGCACAGATGTGTAACCCTTTGTTTCCCAGCTAATCTCACTTCCCAGAATCCTGTGGGAAAATGTGGCAACATTACTAATGAATCTGTTTATTTTCTGCCTGTGGGTGTCAGGGCTGCAGGGAGTTGTTGCCCAGTCGCTTCCTACTTTCAACTTCTTGGCAAAAATACAAAGAAATAGGGTTTTCTCTCAAGTCCATCTTGTTTCACTCAGAGTCTTTCCCGTGGCCTTTGATTCTTTGATGTGCGCTGGGTTTCGTGCAATACCCCGAGATTTTTGAAGTTTTTGGGCAAAAAAGCATAAGAAATCAGAGTTTTTGGGTGAAAAATCTGAAAAAAAACGTGAAAATCAGATTTTTTCCCGCAAAGTAAATTTTCAGGAAAATGTAATAATAGATAAGCGCAAAAAACCTGACCAGATTTGATTGGAGTTTGTAGCAGAGAATGTTGAGATAAAATCGGACTTTGATAAATAACCCCCTTAACTTCAGGAAGGTTTCACTGCGGGAAGATGTTCATTATTCTTCAGCCAATTAATTACAATGAGCGTCGGACCCCCAGTTGTAACTTACAAGGGTAACAGAAGGCACCTCAGAGATCTGGGACCAGTCTCTATAAGCCCAATGCTCTTATTGCTTCATTGGCTTATAATATCCTTATAAATGACTGTAGGGGGCACATTATTGTCATATGACACAAATGTACCAGGACCTGAGCTTTGGCAGATTTTTTTTTATAGTCCTGTAATATTGGGCTGTATCAAAGTAACTGCTGTTGCCCAGCTGACTGCTTATTTCTTGTACAGAATCCGTTATCCAGAAACCTCTTATCCAGAAAGCTCCAAATTAAGGAAAGGCCGTCTCCCATAGACTCCAATTTATCAACATAATCCAAATTTTCTGTAATAATAAAACAGTAACTTGTACTTGATCCCAACTAAGATATAATTAATCCTTATTGGAAGCAAAACCAGCCTATTGGCTTTATTTCATGTTTATATGATTTTCTTGTAGACTTAAGGTATGAAGATCTGAATTATGGAAAGATCCATTACCCAGAAAACCCCAGGTCCCAGTCATTCAGGATAACAGGTCCCCTACCTGTATAGGAGCTCATTCAGTTAGAGATTGGGACATATGCACAGGGACAGCGACCGCTCAGTACAGTTATAGGAACTGGGGTTTCCCAGATAAGGGATATTTCTGTAATTTGGATCTCCATAGTTAAATAAGATAAATTAAATTTGCTAAAAACAATCATTTAAACATGAAATAAAAGCCAATCTGGCCCCAAATATAGATTCATTATATCTTAGTTGGGATCAAGTACAAGATACTTTATTATTATTATTAAACAGAAAAGGGAAATATTTGTCTAAAATGTTGAATTATTTCAGTCAAATGGAGTCTATGGGAGATGGCCTTCACTTAATTCAGAATTTTCTGGATAACAGGTTTCCGGATAACAGATTCTGTACCTGGCTGCTTTTTGTACTGAGAGTAAACTAATTCATTGTAAGTAATTGGCTTCATGTACTGAGACCATTCAGAAGCGATGCACTGGGAATGTTCTTACTCAGTGATTGGTTTCCTTGAGTGCTCACTCAGTGAGTGTACGCTACTTTGTGTATAAACACATTATTCAGCATTTAGCTGCCAAACCTTTTTGGTTTTTTTTGTAGCACACCCTTGAGTGAATTATACTGTGTGACTAGAAGCAGGTCTTGTATTGTACCCCTGACCCACAAGTACTTGAGCAACTCCCTGCAACTCCCGGCACCTTGGATGCTCCTCTTGGCAGGATGGAATCCAGTCACAAGGATTTCTTTGCAGCAATAACTTGTATATTAACAGTATAACAGTCCAATAAATGATGCACAGGCACTTTGATATAATTCAGTGTAGAATCCCCGCCAGAAGTGAAATAAGTAAGATATACATTAGGTCACCCCACTCCTAGGGTGATTCCTCCCATATCGTAGAGCTTTGTTCACAGGGATCCTCAGCCTGGGGTCTTGTATCTTGGCACCATAACTGCTCCTCAACTCACCCACTGAAGTCCCTACACTAGTTGTGGACTCATCATTGGGTCCTAACCCCACTATTTCAACCCAACTTACTATGTACTAGGTTGAAATAGTGACTATGTTATTATGTATGTTACTAAAGCTGCTCAGTATCTTCCCCTTGCTCCTAGAGCAACTATGAGAAAAACTTACTATCACTAACTAATCCTACATGAAGACCAAACAATAGCCCTGTGCCTGTAACACCTCCCAGAGAGATGAGGTCCCAGGAAAGACCATTGGCACACGGGGTTATACCCCTTTATACTCTCAAATACTGCCACCTAGTGGGCAAATCATAATATAGAATAAATGCCAGTGGACCCAGGAAGGGAGGGAGGTATAGTTGCCGGGTATTCTAAACAACCTCTGAGGTGTCCAACTACAAGGCACTCAAGTAGGTCGCGCATAGATCAGCCTAATAATTAGTAAATATATAAATATTTTATTTGTATAAACAACTCATGCCTAACACGTTTCGTGTCACTAGGACACTTAGTCATAGGCTTGATAAACTCGCTCTTTATCTCCATCAGAGGTGCTCCACACGGTACTTGTATGAAACGTCGCTAATGGGAATCCATCTTGCCGGGGGCACAGAGACGCTTGGCTGCCATCGCTTTAGTCTTAGTGACAGGAGCTGGGGGGCTACATTGTATTTAACTCAGTGCCAAACAACTCCGGGCACTGCGATATATAATGATTATGTCTTGGCGCGTGAGCTTAATACGTCGGAGACATCAGTCTGTCGGCCTGAGAACAGAATCACATTGTCTCTTATCACCGCTCTGGGCAGGCGGGTTGGTTCTGATGGAACATTCTGTTTCTCCAGCATCAGATTTACTTACAGGAGCCACGATCAACCATGTCCAACACAAGTGAACACAGTGAATAGGGATAAGATTAACACTGCGCTGGGCTTATTTGTTTAATCAGCCAATTAAATATATAGTGAATAAAGTAGCCCCTCTTGTAAAATATAAGGATATTATAAGTTACCAAGGAGTTTCATGACCATACAGGTCATGGAACTCCGAGGTAACTTCTAATATCTTCATATTTTACAACTGGGGGTACTTTATTTATTATAATACACAAATTTGAGTCATGTGACAGAAATGACATCAGAACTCACCATTTATAACTGATGGCATCACTAGTCACCATTTATAAGGATATCATTTACAAGATATTCATGGCTTTTGTGTATTATAAAGTAATATCAACAGTACCCAGAAAACTCTTCCACCCTCCTTTCAGAAATCTGGAACCTACAAGGTAAATCTGGTGCAAATGTCACGTACCAGTCAGAAGTGACCACAACAAGAATATCCACTGGGGGCTGTTTGGAAAAAATAGGCACAGAAAAAATACCCAGAGCTCCTTAAATAGAAACAGACCATAAACATTTGTGCCGGGGCAAAGATAACAGAATGGCAAAATTCATTTTCCGGCAACACTTGATTTGTGGGTTTCCACCTTACCTTGCCTTGAGTAACTGGTCTGAAAATAACTGGTAGTCTAGGGGGTGGTGGGGACGATTCTAGTTTGTCGCGCGCTCAAACCGCTTCCAGGTTTTGACAATCGTCCACGTTTGATGTCATTGCGCTTGTCGCGGAATTCAAATATTAAAAGGTACATCTTCCTTTTCATGTTGTCCAACGTAGATCTACTTTCTATAGTTCCTGGCTGCCATTTCTAGTTGCCTTGCCTGTTCCTGACCTTGTCTGTCCCTGACCAATCCTAGTTTGCTGCCTGTCCTGACCTTAGCCCATTTATTGGCTACTCTTTTGGATTACAATTCTGTACTGCGCTACTGTTTGTGTTTGACCTGGCCGATGACCTTGACTACTCTTTTGTCTCCTGATTTTGTGCTGCTCTGCCCAATTTGGTCCCCGACTTGTTCCACAACCATGCTCCTTGTTCTCTGTTCTTCCACGTTTTGTTCCCTTGCCTGCCCACAACTCTCCCCTTGGTCCTCTCACTTTAAGACCTGGCGGCATTCGACTAGCTGAGGGCTCCTCCCAAAGTGAAAGGCAGCTGTTATAGGCGGAAGCATGAGTCGAGGTGGGACCTTTGGGTTTGTCCTGGGTTTGGGATACCTTACTTAACAACTGGCTACTGAGAGTGTCTAATCTCCTGGTGGGCACTACCCCGGCTCAAACAGTATTCAAGATGATCTCAGAGAAATATGTCAATGAAATGTTGGACTTGGATTTTGGAAGGTTCTTCATATCAAAACCACAGAGTACCTGGAGTCTTTTTATGGCAATATATTACTTGGAAATTGCACTCGACAACCTGACAAAAATGAGTAGAAATTACAGTCATTTTGTCTGTTCCTCTCAGGCTGTCTCTTTGGGAGCTCACTTTCTGGCCGACTGCTGTTTGGAGGAAACAACATCTTATAAAATGGAGCCTTGCAACTTGGGACAACTGCTTTTGTTTTTATATGATGGTTCCTATAGATTTCCGCTCTTGTTTGTTATCGTCTTCATCCTTCAATGGGGCTGAATAGGTAACTACTTCCATTCAAATGCAACTTGGGGCATCTCGTGAAAATCACACCTAAATGAGTAAATGACTATAGAAATATCTATTCTCCCCTGAAGGGTCTCCTTCAAACTATATTATGATTCGATTGTTGGCCGGGATCCATATGAGTGGATATCCTTAATCTGGCATGTGGTTGGCCAATTGATTCGCTCTATGGTGACTTCATTTTATCTTATTTGTGTTGCATCACACAAGGCTAGGAGAATAGGCTAAATGGGGAGTGATATTGGTCTATACTTTAACACTTGGGTCATGGGTTACTAATTACCATTAATGTTACTCAAAGAGTTTTAATAGAATATGCAATGGCCATTAGATCCCCAAGGTTGCTAGGCTGAGGAACAACCCAGGCTTTTGGGTGTCATGCAGAACGTTCCAGATTCAATCCAATATGGCCGATATTGGTGTTAGGAGATGAGAAGAAATAGACCCTCAATAAATGTATAAACGTAGTTAAGAACCAAGCACTAAAGTGTGTGGTTGATCAGCAGTTTTCTATGGGCACATTTTTTCAAGCTGCCATTTTTACTAATTGCATTCTGGGACTTTTCCCTGTTCTTTTAGCAACGTTTGTATTTAATTTCCAGATTTCCACTCTCTCTGTTAAAACGGTTTCATATGGACCTTCCCCTGTCAGACAAAGTCGGAGCAGCAGCGGAATTTAATCTGGGCACATTAGCCAACTGTGGTATTGGATTTAGTAGATTAGTATCCAAATGCCTTATCATTTATCCCTTATTTCCACTTAGTGATTTATATGTAGAAAAAGATCAAGCAAGCTGGAGTTGTAATGCATTGCAGTCTATGCAGAAATGTAGATTTTCGTGAAGCCGTCCAAGTCATAATTGGCGCATTACATCTGGAGCAGACGCGCATTCCTCGTGTAGGCGAAGGCAGAGACTGGTGTTTCATGTACAGAGAGAACTGGTGCATGAAATTACAGGGAACCAGCGCGGTTATTTTGCTGTGAAATAACCTGAACATCACAGGAATTGTATTTCTTTTCTTCCTGCTAAGAGACGGCAGGACACGGGGGAGAATATGGAGAGATTTCAGGAAGAATTACTTCTTCTCCACAGGTTAAATGTACATTGGAGTACAATAGGTTGCAGCTGTAAAAACTAGAATTCTTTCATGGTGACACTGAAATAAGCCACATGTCCATGAAGTGAAACCTCAGACATTATATTGCTACCAAACTTGCCCATGATTATGAAACACAAGCCATGGAAATGTTGTCACCTCCAGAATTGCTTTCCAATCAATAGGCTTGATCTCCTTTAGTCGTTTCCTCTCTTCATTGGCTTCATTTCCCATCAAAAGCTTCAGGGAATGTGGAAAATACATGGATGTTAAGTGGAGGCAGAAATACAACGTAACCACAGAATTCAACCCTTTTACCCTCTGCACAAAACTGACTTGTATTTCAGTCAATGTCCCTCGATAGTCTGAGACCCACAAGGTAATACCCTTCTGATAAGAGATCACTTAATTGGTTGGTGCCACTGGTTTTGAAAGGGCAAGGTTCTGCCTCCGAGGCATCTGACCTCTCTCTGCCATGGATGTCTGCCCTAATGCATTGGTCTAAGCTTCATCATTGCTTGAACTGTGCATTCCCTTGACTTTATTTGGTTTTGCCCACATATTTCTATTTGGTCCTCACCTCTGTTCTATGGATGCACTCCTGTGTTCAGCAGGATACCATGAGGTTGAGCTATAAGTAGAATGGCATTCAAAGTGAAGGAGGTACAAAATGAATCTGCATACAGATATATCATGGGCATACGTGGTTTTCCTTCTTCTACTTACTGCCCACTAAATCTACGACTTCAAGCACCTCCTCCTGTCTACACTAAGAACCAAAGGCAGTGGTAACAGTGAAATATTCTGTAGAGTAAAGATCAGATCGAAACATCGGGCCTACTTGTCTTCCATAGTCAACACCCAATGCTTCAACCTTCCAACACTGAATGCTTACGCAAGTCTACAGGTGCCTACAAACAATAGAGAAATGGAGAGCAACTTTACATATGTTCTGTAATGGAGCACAGGGTAATCTTGGGCCTCTCTAGAATGGTTAGTGAGCTTTGCATGGGAGTCTGAATTCTCAGCTTGAGAAACATCCAGGGGGTTATTTATCAAAATCCGAATTTTTCTCATGTTTTAAATAAAAAAAAGTCAGACCAAACTAGAATCCATGAGTTACCCTTATTTATCATTGAAAAACCACCAAAAAAATCCGATCGGTAAAAACCGCAACTTTTTGGATTGTCACACAAAAAAAATCAGAATTTTTTGTAAAATCACGGGAAAAGCTCAAAATGTTCGGATTATCATACAAAACCCAGCAAAGACCATAATATCTTCAAATTGCAAATAGGACCTCTGCCATTTATTTCTACAGCACCTCGACAGGTTGAAGATGAAGGGGCAGATGTATCAAGGGTCGAATATCGAGGGTTAATTAACCCTCGATATTCGACTGGCGAATTAAAATCCTTCGACTTCGAATATCGAAGCGCAATTATTAAGCGCAATTCGTTCGATCGAAGGAATGATCGTTCGATTCGAAGGATTTTAATCCATCGATCGAAGGATCATCCTTTGATCAGAAAATTGTTAGCAAGCCTATGGGGACCTTCCCCATAGGCTAACATTGGCCTCGGTATGTTTTAGGTGGCGAACTAGGGGGTCGAAGTTTTTTCTAAAGAGACAGAACTTCGATTATCGAATGGTCAAATATTCAAACAATTTTTAGTTCGAATCGTTCGATTCGAAGGTCGTAGTCGATGGTCGAAGTAGCCAAAAAAAAAACATTCGAAATTCGAACTATTTTTCCTCTATTCTTTCACTCGAACTTAGTGAATGGGCCCCGAAGTATTTTTGGATTCTGACTTTTTGCATCCTCTGGTTTTAATAAATCTCAAATGAGGGGTTTTCTTCCCAGTAAAAATTCTGATTTTCTAGTAAAAAATCCTAAAATTTTACAAGTTTTTAGCATTCAGACTTTAAGGGGCAGACTTGTCAAGGGTCGAAGTGAAAATTCGAAGTTAAATTTGAATTTCGAGCTGATTTTTGTGTACTTCGACTAGGGAATAGTCCAAATTCAATTAGAATTTGTAAAAAATGTGAAATTCGAAATTTATCACGTACTGTCTCTTCGACTTCAACCATTTGCCATCTAAAACCTGCCGAATTTTTTAAAATACTTTGAATTTGATCGAATCAGATCTTAATTCGATTTGAATGATTGAAAACAACCTATTCACCCGCAAAAAAATTTAGATTTTTTAAAATAAATTTCGGTTAGTCTTTTTTTATTTAAATTTCAAGAGTTCAAAAAAACTCCTATTACTTCGAAATTTGACCCTTGATAAATCTGCCCCTTAAAAATAACCCCCCAAGTTTTTTCTGCTTTAAGGAGGTGCTCTCAGCAGGTGGAGGCGTTGTCAGAATTCTTGGAGCACAAACTTCGTTATATAATCCCAACAGAAGCTGCTTAGCGGGCACAATTGTTCATCTGTTCTTGCCAACAAGTTTTTCAGCGAAACCTCCCAGATCTGAGGTTTTTTGGATATTTTTGGTTCAATTCGAGTCCCTGTTTGATGCCCAATATTTGGTCATTTGTACAAAGTTTACTTAAACCATGTGCTTAAACCATTTGCACCAGTGCCATTTTCCAAGGATTTTATCTTTTGGCTTTCACTTCATGGTGGAGAAATAAAGAATTCCAAGTTAAAGGTTGAGTTAGTGCCGAGTGAGTCAGTAACAGAATGAATGAACTGAATCTGCTGGAATGGCCAAATATTTTGCCTAAACAATTTAAATTTTAATGATTAATAATGTGAAATATTGTTAGCCAAGCACAGTAAATACAATGGGACTTATTTTACTTCTATATTTAATTATTTTTTTTCCCCAACTTTTCAAATCAATATTTTGAAAACTTACAATCATTTTGCCATAAATAATAATTATTTAGAGTAGGAAAATTTAAACAATTCAGTAGTAAATACAGTAAAAAAAAAAAAAAAGACACATGTACAAACAAAATGTGGAGAAAAAATATTTTATCCTCAACTGGACTTAAAGAAATTAAAAATATTGTTAATTATTGCAAAAACATAATGTCCTTTTTAATCTAAATTGTATTAAATGTTCAAAATTAAAATTCTATTAAAAATGATTTACTTTGAGAAACCTTCTTGTAGTTTCCAATGTGTTCCGTGAGATAATATAAACTGCTACATGTTGTATTCACTTGCAGTCTCTTATGAAATTGACAATTTTATGTTATTTTCCAAAGATTCATTGAAGGATTAATTCTGAAAATTATCAGTCATCACTGAGAACAGTGTGAAAAGATGTCTGCTCCCCGCTTTCAAAAAGAACATTAAAAACAGCTTAGAGGGATAGGGAAAAAAAAACATGGCAGAAGAAAGAGCTGGGGAAAACATTGCTTAAAAGAAAGCCTGTAGGGGAGCTTAAAGTGGACCCGTCACCCAGACATAAAAATCTGTATAATAAAAGTCCTTTTCAAATTAAATATGAAATCCAATTTCTTTTTTTTAATTAAAGCCTTCATAGCTGTTGTAAACTCATTTAAAAATCTCAGCTGTCAATCAAATATTGTCTGCCCCTCCTCTATGCCTTAGGCAATTACTTTCACTTTCCATTCAGCACTTCCTACATGTCACTGCTCTCCCCACATTCCCCCCAATCTCTTCACCATTTAATTGTGTAACCAGGACATGGGGATGGACATCAGGTCCCCCATTCTGGTGCACAAACAAGATTCTGAGATGATACAAGACTTGTCTTACTAACAGTGTCCACAATATGGCTCCTGCCTGCCTGTTATAATTATCAATTCCCAGACTGAAGGAAACGAGATTCAAATAATTTATACAGTGTAATTAAAGTTCATTTTGCTTGACTAATGTGATAAAATAGGATTTGGAATATTTTTTTTGGGTGACGGGTCCCCTTTAATGACAAGGTAAACATCACAAGAGAAGAAAAGTGGGACAGAAAGAAATGGAACCAGATATAGAAAATAGAATTACAATATAAAACAGACATGGAATCAGTAGGAGGCCTCCTGTTTACATTTCATCCCTAATGATCTGAATCAAGTACGATTTTTATTGGTAAGGCCCAAAAACAAAATGGGAAGATGGGGGGTGTTGGGATTGGGAAAGGAAAATTTAGGAAACAAAAGGTGTATGAGAAAACTAAAGATATTGAGAAGAACAAGTGGAAACAGAGAACATGAGATATTAGAAGGACACTCAGAAAACAAGAATTAGGGAAATGTCACATATGACAAACCCAAACTTTTAGAAGGTCTGTCTAGTGGGGCTCTTCTGCCTTTAACAGACACCTTTGGCTTTGGGCTTGGCCCTCAGCTACTTGGGAGCCACGAGGATTTACCGCATGAGAATCTGGTATTTCCACAGGGACAGGCAAGGGAGATGAACTGGGATGGAGCCAGTAAGGAAAGATCTGGACGTAGTCAGACAACCCGGTCAGAAACAGATAATAGGAGCAGCATTGTGAGGGAAAAGATGGAGTCAGAACCAAGAAGTAACACAGAGGAAAGGAGCAGGAGTCAAAGGAACATCAGTTGCAGCGAACGGAGCACCTAGGCCCAAGCACACTTGACTTATAATGGGCAGGGAGTCCGAGCAGAGCAGGGGTTTTAACACCAAACAGTAACACCAAAAAATTAGTTTTAATGGAATGATAATGTAATGTAGTGTTGCCCTGCACTGGTACAACTGGTGTGTTTGCTTCAGAAACTCTACTATAGTTTATATAAACAAGCTGCTGTGTAGCCATGGGGGCAGCCATTCAAGCACAGGATACACAGTAGATAACAGATAAGTACTACTATAGTTTATATAAACAAGCTGCTGTGTAGCCATGGGGGCAGCCATTCAAGCACAGGATACACAGTAGATAACAGATAAGTACTACTATAGTTTATATAAACAAGCTGCTGTGTAGCCATGGGGCAGCCATTCAAGCACAGGATACACAGTAGATAACAGATAAGTACTACTATAGTATATTTATCTACTGTGTATCCTGTGCTTGAATGGCTGCCCCCATGGCTACACAGCAGCTTGTTTATATAAACTATAGTAGAGTTTCTGAAGCAAACACACCAGTCGTTTCAGTGCAGATCAACACTACATTATGTTTTCATTACTTCAAAACACTTTAATTTTTTAGTGTATCTGTTCATTTTAAGGCAGACCAATGGCCAATACGCAGCACCTGTGGCCATATTAGCAACAGCTGAGTTCACTATGGCTACCAGGGACTACAAGGATAACTTGCCTTCTTTTCTATACAACACGCCCCCCCCAACACTAACTTTGGGATTATCTATTTTCGCACGTCCCTGATCTTTCATTCCATTCCTATGTCTATTCTGTAACCATGAGCTGCTGTGTTCTTCAAATTTACTCTTTCATTGACCAATTTGTCTCTGAATAATAAACAAGTTCTTATGCTGGAAACACATGGGCAGATAAAGTTGGCCAACGAAAACTGCTTTACAAATATGTTTGGATCCAAGCAACTCACTTTTTAGTAGAAATCTGTCCTGAATCATGAAGCTTTCAAACAGTCATGTTGGTAAATCCATTCAGCCGTTGATCCCACCAACAGGGAGTATCTCGTTGCACTCAGTTCCCTTTTGATTCGCTTGCTTTTCCAAATTCTGTCCGCTCTCTCTAATTTATAAAAAAATGACTAAAGGGGAAGGCAACCTGTAGCCTTAAAGCAAAACACCATCGACCAACATTTAAACATTAGTTATTGAATTAAGGCAGGTTGTTGTGTCCTACACCATCTTAGGCCCAGTTTTAATCCTACGGAAATATCCAGTGGTTTAGTTCCAACTTAAAGCTGTTTTTTTTTATTGCTCCGACGCTGAACTTCACTTTGGTTCTCTGTTTCTTCATAGATCCAGAAATAGTCAATGGCATTTACTGGTCTGAATCGTTAAACAAGGTTTTTGTGGACAACTTTGAACGTGACCCATCGTTGATATGGCAATATTTCGGAAGTGCAAAAGGATTTTTTCGGCAGTATCCAGGTAAAGAACCTACAGGGATAGTTTGTCATCTTGTTGGTGTTCCACTGAACTAGTTGGATTATCTCCTGCTAGCCTTGTAACAAAGCTAACATTCTATATGGTGTAACATCCATTGGAAACATTCCGTATAGCTCCTGTAACCCATTTTTGGCCACCCCCCTGGTGCCAAGTTGTACATCACATAATTGTTACTGATGTCCCCTTTGCTCAGTGAAAGGTACTGGGAAACATAAACCTGTGGTTGGCCCATTAGGAATAACAAAAAACATCAACTTTATCTAAAGAAGTGTAAATTAAAGGGTAACTAAAACGACATTTACATCATACAATGATGACCCACTTCCCTGGGAGCCTGTGCATTTTCCTGGCCCTCCATGCCAGGCAAAGTCCCGCACTACTCCATTGGCAGAATCAGAGTCTCTGTCCCTTATCCCCAATGAGTACAAAAGGTCCCAAGTAGCACTAGCAGCCCAAATACCTCTCCCTCCGGATTTAGTATTGGCTCCCTCGTGGCAGGCATAAACAAAGCCCATGTCACAAATGGAAATATGCTGGATCCTCTCTTTTTCTACCCTCCCCTGGCATCACTTACCCTGGGGATTCACTCAGACGGGCAGGCTCACCCAGAGCTGGAGCAGCATCCACAGCGATGAATCCATTCCATGAACATATGCAGCTTGTATTATCCTCCAGACATAGCTCCCAGCACTATAGCGCGAGCACTTTAGACTTCCATTGTTGAACTACAACTCCCAACACTCTCCGTAGTGTGAGCACACAAACCAACATTTCCAGACTCAAAACCTGCATGGTTGAGCTTCCAGGCATTGGAGGATCCTGCCTCAGCCTTGGCAGGCCTATCAAACTCCACTTTAGCCTAGATTTTGCTGGTTTAGATTCACTTTCTCCTCAGTGAAATAACAACTCAGCAGTAAGACCAAAACTTAATAAATAATGGCTGTCTGAGCACATGGCTCTCCCTTTTATAGTAAAGTGGTGCATTAGCGACACCTTGTGGTATCCTCCAGTATCTGCCCTGCTGCACCAGCACAAGGGCTCTGGCCCCATTGTCCAGCCCCTGGGAAACCCTGTAGCTCAGTCCAACAGGGAATTTTCCAACATGTGCTCAACAATGGACCCTACGGGTCCCTACACTCCTCTTGGGCTTCTCTTTCTCTTTCCCTGGACAAATTTTTCTTGACCATCTGTCCCCATAGTTATCTTGACCCTGTCCCCATAGTTATCATTCAAGAGATCTTGATCCATGGCAACTTGTTGTCTCTTCTCTAAGGCATTTCTCCAGTAAGTTGAGGGCAAACACTATGCCTCACTGCCCTACGAGTACCACATAGATAACTTTTCTTTAAAACACTATTTTTTATTATTCAACAGAAAACTTTGCGACTGCTCTTCTTTACAAGTTTTTCCCGGTATTCTCTTGCATGATAACCAATACTGTTAATCCTATAAATGGCATAAAAATCATAGCCAACCTCAACTGAGAGTCTGTAGTACAAGAGTTGTTTGGAACCTGTGGAGTCTTTCTTTGGGTAACACAGAGCTCTACCTTCCTTGGGTTTAAGCAGTCTCCTTTTGCTTGTAAAGATCTTTCTTTTTCCCTGTAGGTATCAAATGGGAGCCGGATGAAAACGGAGTTATAGCGTTTGATTGCCGAAACCGTAAATGGTAGGTTACTGCAGTCAAACATTTCTTCTATTCTTCTTTCCCTTAAATAATACAAAGGAATGATTTCTCCATTGCATTTTGATCTAGGTACATTCAAGCAGCCACCTCTCCGAAGGATGTAGTTATTTTAGTTGACGTCAGCGGGAGCATGAAAGGTCTTCGTCTGACAATTGCAAAGCAAACTGTGTCTTCTATTCTGGACACCCTCGGAGATGATGACTTCTTCAACATAATCGCTGTAAGTGGCCTGTGTTCCTTGACTTTATTCTTTTGCTTTTGTAACCTTTTAACTAGGCTTGTTCATGTTCCCGCTGTTGGCCCCAAGATGCCACTTCCTTCCTACTTTCCACTGATTTTCATTTAAGGGAAGCGTTGACCTCCTCTAGACCTTTTTCCATTACCTGCTGATAAAAACACAAATGGAACAACCCAGCCAGCAACATGCTTGACTATTTTCGGCTAAATCTCCCCTTCTTTGGGTGCACTTTGACATTTAAAAGGGAAAATAAACAAGTCACTGGTTACCTTTGCAGACTGCTGTGAGGTTTAGCAGGTCTGGAACTGGCATTAAGTCCTATCAAGCCTTTGGATTTGGCCCCTTCTAAAGAATGTTTATAAGTTCCTGTTTCTCACAAACTTTTTAATATGTTTAACGGCCCTATTAAACCACAGAAGAGTTCATTTTCCTACTTCAAGTCAGTTTTTATTGATATTTATTTATTTGACAAGAGAAAAACAGGTATGGGACCTATTATCCAGAATGCTTGGGACCAGGGGTTTTCCGAATCTTTCTGTAATTTGGATATTCATATATTTAGGCTACTAGAAAATCATGTAAACATTAAAGGATAAGTAAACTTTTAAAATAAGTGAATGTAAAATTGATGAAGGGGCTGTTCTAAGCACTTTTGTATTATTCCAAGATATTAAGGGATACATGTGCTGTAAATATGAATGAATTTTGTTCCAACAACGCCACCTGCTGGTTGAGAAATGTTTTTATTTTATTCCTTAGCAGAAGAACATCAGCCTCTTTCTTTCTCCTGACAACTTCCTTGACTACTTGCTGGTCAGACTGGTGGGAAACTGACCAGCAGGTGGCGCTGTTGTAACACAATTCATTCATATTAACAGTACATGTATCCCTTAATATCTTGGAATTAAATATAAATAAATAATGAATGTACACACTGCAAAATTTCTTAGAATAGCCTTTAAATAAACCCAATTTGCTGGTTTTGCTTCCAATAAAGATTCATTATATCTTAGGGGCCCATTCACTAAGTTCGAGTGAAGGAATAGAAGAAAAAATACTTTGAATTTCGAAGTGTTTTTTTGGCTACTTCGACCTTCGACTATGACTGCGAATCGAATGATTCAAACTAAAAATCGTTTTTTTCAAAACGCATCAGTTAATAGTGCTGCTCCAGCAGAATTCTGCACTGAAATCCTTTTCTCAAAAGAGCAAACAGATTTTTTTATATTCAATTTTGAAATCTGACATGGGGCTAGACATATTGTCAATATCCCAGCTGCCCCAAGTCATGTGACTTGTGCTCTGATAAACTTCAATCACTCTTTACTGCTGTACTGCAAGTTGGAGTGATATCACCCCCTCCCTTTCCCCCCCCCCCAACCAGATAGCAGCTCCCTAACACAAGATAACAGCTGCCTGGTAGATCTAAGAACAACACTCAATAGTAAAATCCAGGTCTCACTGAGACACATTCAGTTACATTGAGAAGGAAAAACAGCAGCCTGCCAGAAAGCATTTCTCTCCTAAAGTGCAGGCACAAGTCACATGACCAGGGGCAGCTGGGAAACTGACAATATGTCTAGCCCCATGTCAGATTTCAAAATTGAATATAAAAAAAATTTGTTTGCTCTTTTGAGAAATGGATTTCAGTGCAGAATTCTGCCGGGAGAAGCACTATTAATCCTCGATATTCGACCCTTAATACATCTGCCCCTTAGTATCAAGTACAAGTTACTGTTTTATTATTACAGAGAAAAAGGAAATTGTTTATTATTTGGAATAAATGGGGTTTATCGGAGACGGCTTTTCCGTAATTTGGAGGTTTCTGGATAATGGGTTTTCCGGATAACAGATCCCATACCTGTACCTAACTGGCACATGCAAAACAATTCCCACCTGGCACAATCAATTGGTTCTGTTGTCGGACTGTGATTCACAGAATGGGCGACTTGGTTTCAGAATGAGAAAAATAAACAAAAGGTTTTGAGTATTGTTTCATTTCATCCATATCTGTTCTTATCTTCCCAGGCTTTAAAACATTAATAAGTGATTTTGATAATTAATTGTACCTAATTGTGCACCATACAAACAGCTAGAACCATGAAATACATTCCCTTATAAGCGAATTACTATATGTGTATGTATCATGTTTATTGCCTCCCTCTAAATCCACTTATAGACTGAAATGACTGCCTTTTTCAATGCATCTTCCTATATAAATCAATGCCGTGATGGTTAAATAGTTAAAGCCCCGCCGTTAAACTACCGACTTTGTGCAAATGACATTTCTGAATACAAATCATTAACTCGGAGATATGGAAAATGCCTGCTTGGGGAAAAAAGAATATATCTCCCTTATTAATCTTGAATTACTTTGTGAATAATTATTGGAATCGTTATGATGAAGATACATAATAACAATGAGAATTTGTCATGCTGTGATTTAGGACAAAGCTGCTATTCTAAAATGTTATGATTTAAAAAAATCTGGCTAATTAGGGCACGTGAAACCTATAGAACAACGAGGCATGGCTTTGGGAAGCACGGCTCATCATACTATTGCAAGGCTTTTTTATGGTGCTTTTATACTGGTCTAATTGAGCAGAGGCTGACACTTATTAACTACCAGGGGTGCAATTGCACCTGGACCTAGAATCCTGTGTGGAACCAATTTCTAAGACCCGGACCCGACCCAAAACCTACAACGCGCAGCCCGTGACCCTAACCGCAATCCGCATATTTTTCCACTTTGATCCACTACCCGATCCGGACCCACAACTGCCTTATTCGCAACCCGACCCGCAGACCACCATCAAACAGGAAGTGATGTTGCTGCAAACAGGAAGTAACATCGTCAAAAGTAGGCGGGACAGAAACACGTTTTGTAAAACTTTAAAAGGAGTAAAATATAGACAATATTACATAAGATTATAGGAAATTTAGATGAGACCAGACCCGCACCTGAAAATCCTCCCCTCATTCTGCAGGGTGCACGCTTTTTTTGCGGGTAACCCACGGGTACCCGACCCATTGCAGGACTCTATCTGGACCCGCACCCCCTTGGGGCCTGCCAGAGCCTCCCACACATACAAATCAGGTGCAAAAATTGATCTGGAGGGGGGTATAGAGCCATGTCCTGCACCCGGGCCCTGCCAGTGTTAATTGTGTCGCTGGAGCTTTGTATACAAGGTCTATAGGTATTTCTACATTGCAAATTACAGTTGAATATAGGGCATCTTTATTTTAAACCTACTTAAAAGTGGAGACATTTTCATTTCAGAAAAGTCGTGCAAAAATTGCCTTTTCAGTAAGATTTTGGGTTACTTTCTCTGCACAGTTAGATAGAGAAGGATCACTTGATTGTTTTACAAAGGACATAAAAAGTGACACGTAAGCTGCATTCCTTAATATTTTGGGTGGGACATGTAGTAACTGAGAAGTACTATTTTCTGCATCTCCCAATTGTTTTTTCCTGTTTCAGTACAACACAGAAATCCAGTATGTGGAGCCGTGTTTGAACGGAACGTTGGTGCAAGCAGACAGGAACAACAAGGAGGTAAGAGCTCAGATGAAGAAGATAAAACAAATGTTGGTGCAACCCCAAATACAGGTATAGGACCTGTTATCCAAAATGCTCGGGACCTGGGGCTTTCCGGATAATGGATCTATCCATAATTTGGATCTTCATACCTTAAAGGGCACCTGTTGGCTAAATATAGTAGTTGAGGCCTAATAGAGCCCACACTCCGGTTAGGGGTAACAGTCATTTTTGTTTTACCACCGGCACCTAGAGGGAACTCCCAGTTGCAGCATTCGTTCATTATGTTCATGCGTGTGCCCCAACATGGCTGCTCGAACCAGGAGCTCCCTCGAGGTGTTGGGGAGTCTAGCACTGGCGGGGGGGCATTTAAAAAAGAAAAAAACTACTATTACTATGGATGCACCAACCTACAGTATTTGGGATTCGGACGAATCCCCGAATCCTTTGTGAAAGATTCACCTGAATACCGAACCAAAACCTAATTTGCATATGCAAATTAGGGGAGTGAAAGGAAAAAGTGGGGGAAAAATATTTTACTTCCTTGTTTTGTGATGAAAACTCATGTGGTATCCCTTCCTGCCCCAAATTTGCATATGCAAATTAGGATTCGGACAAACCTAAATCCTGCCCGAATCCCAAACCAAATCCTGGATTCGGTGCATCACTAACTATTACCCCAACCGCAACCACACCTTTGATTGGAGATTAAGTATTTAGCTAAAGGTCCCCTTAAAGTCTACTAGAAAATCATATAAACATGAAATAAACCCAATAGGCTGGTTTTGCCTCCAATAAGGATTAATTATATCTTAGTTGGGATCAAGTACAAGTTACTGTTTTATTATTACACAGAAAAAGGAAATCATTTTTACACATTTGGATTATTTGGTTAAATGGAGTCTATGGGAGACGGCCTTTCCGTAATTTGGAGCTTTCTGGATAATGGGTTTCCGGATAACAGATCCCATATCTATATAGCAGCCACCTTTCCTCAGTGATAGCATACCTCCCAACTGTGCTGTTTTTTGCAGGACAGTCCCGATATTGACAGCTCAGCCCACAGTCCCGGATTGTTACTGAAATGTCCAGACTTTCTCTTTGATCTCCTGCACTGAACAGACAGAAAAAGATACAAAGTTTCTTAAACGTAATTGGCTTTTGGCAGAGAGCCCAGAATACGTGGCAGGTGCACTTAGATACTTTTGTAACAATTTAAGATACGCATAAAAAACAATAGTAACAATTCAAGATAATCAGGACTCTTGGTGGAAACTGTGACTTGCAGCTTAAAGGGCAATTCACCTTTATTAGCAAAACTGTAATAACACATAACAACCACAGACATGTGGTCAAACTTTCATAACCGGCCAAATTTTGTAAAATTAACATTTTAATTTGGGAGGGGGGCACAAAAATGGCATGGTAAAAATGTTTATGGTTTTGTCCCTCTTTCTGTTTCAAAAATGTTGGCTATGTGATAACCATCATAGCTGCAGGGATATAGGCACTGTATCATGTACGGTCCATGGAAGTGTTTAAACACACTATACAAACAGTATAGGAGATCAGCGACCCCGTTCCACAAAGGGTTTTAAGGGTTCTTATATTCCCTTAATCTTGATAGTTTGTGCCAGATTGTAAAAATAATACAATTTGTTGCAGCAGGAGCTCCCCCCACTGGACAAAGAAGCAAAGTACAAGTGCAAGGGAGACATGGCAGCTCCACAGTTGCATTACAGAAATGAAAGGACCAGGTTGTGTTTAGGAAAGGATTCTGTACAGTGAAATCAATAGATACAGTATCATAGAAGGATTATGTATAGTGAAATCAATAGATACAGTATCATAGAAGGATTATGTATAGTGAAATCAATAGATATAGTATCTATAGAAGGATATAGATCCTGTATAGTGAAATCAATAGATATAGTATCATAGAAGGATTCTGTATAGTGGAATCAATAGATACAGTATCATAGAAGGATTCTGTATAGTGAAATCAATAGATACAGTATCATAGATGGATTGTGTATAGTGAAATCAATAGATACAGTATCATAAAAGGATTCTGTATAGTGATATCAATAGATACAGTATCATAGAAGGATTCTGTACAGTGAAATCAATAGATACAGTATCATAAAAGGATTCTGTATAGTGAAATCAATAGATACAGTATCATAGAAGGATTCTGTACAGTGAAATCAATAGATACAGTATCATAAAAGGATTCTGTATAGTGAAATCAATAGATACAGTATCATAGAAGGATTCTGTACAGTGAAATCAATAGATACAGTATCATAAAAGGATTCTGTATAGTGAAATCAATAGATACAGTATCATAGATGGATTGTGTATAGTGAAATCAATAGATACAGTATCATAGAAGGATTCTGTACAGTGAAATCAATAGATACAGTATCATAGAAGGATTCTGTATAGTGAAATCAATAGATACAGTATCATAAAAGGATTCTGTACAGTGAAATCAATAGATACAGTATCTATAGAAGGGGCAGGTTACATTTAAGGATGCTCCTGAAAATAAATGACCTTAATGACTCTCATGATTATCATGTCTCATGTAAATATAAGTTATTGTTTGAACAGCTTATGATGAAACACAGTCAATAAAGTAGCAGTGTCGTAGAGCACTTTCCATATTCTTATGCTGAAAATCCATTTTCCTTTTGCTGTTGCTCCTGCCATAGAAACGCTGCTGAATCCGCTGCTCTTTCTTCTCTCAAATGACTTGACCTGACACTGAAAGTGAACGACAAAATGACCCTCAATTCAATTTCTTACACAATCTCGCCGTCTCCGAATGTCGGATGAACTTTATTTCATGTCAGGCTGATGCTTTTTGATAAGACATAATGTGTGAGCTCCCATTATCTGCTCTTTATTCCAGCTTTTATAGACACAGGCCAGTCTAAAGAAAGGACAGAAAAGCAGCTTTTATGGCTCAATTCCGGTCGCTAATTTAACTCTGCGATTGCCAAAAGCACCTGAACTCACTGATATACATTACTGTGTACAGAATCATGTCCCATGGCTACAGGGAGATCCCGGAGACTAGTTTGGGGTGACTACAAGTCAAGTGAGCAAAAAAAGGGGGAACCAGCATTTTTAATAACATCAGTTGTTTGGAGATATAAGTGGGGAACTTGTTAAAGGGGTTCTTCACCTTTAAATTAACTGTTAGTATGATGTAGAGGGTGATATTCTGAGATAATTTGCAATTGGGTTTCATTTTTTATTATTTGTGGTTTTTGAGTTATTTAGCAGCTCTCCAGTTTGCAGTTTCAGCCATCTGGTTGCTAGGGTCCACGTTACCTGAGCAACCATGCATTGATTTGAACAAGAGACTGGAGTGTGAATAGAAGCCTGAATAGAAAGATTAGTAATAAAAAGTATTAAAAACAATAAATGTGTAACCTTACAGAGCATTTGTTTTTTAGGTGGGGTCAGTGACCCCCATTTGAAATGTTTTCATTGAATTGAGGCGTGACAGTCAAAAGCCATCAAAATTGGGATTATGCAAACATAGCTACAGCACCTTATGCATTTGCTCATGGCCTGTACAGAGAGATCCCATAAAACTATGGCAGCATAGGTATTCCCTGTACTAAGCACAATTCAGCAGGAACAGTCCCCTAAGTTTGCTCATAGTCTGTACAGAGAGATCCCATAAAACTATGACAGCATAGGTATTCCCTGTACTAAGCACAATTCAGCAGGAACAGTCCCTAAATTTGCTTATAGTCTGTACAGAGAGATCCCATAAAACTATGGCAGCATAGGTATTCCCTGTACTAAGCACAATTCAGCAGGAACAGTCCACCAAGTTTGCTCATAGTCTGTACAGAGAGATCCCATAAAACTATGACAGCATAGGTATTCCCTGTACTAAGCACAATTCAGCAGGAACAGTCCCTAAATTTGCTTATAGTCTGTACAGAGAGATCCCATAAAACTATGGCAGCATAGGTATTCCCTGTACTAAGCACAATTCAGCAGGAACAGCCCCTAAGTTTGCTCATAGTCTGTACAGAGAGATACCATAAAACTATGGCAGCATAGGTATTCCCTGTACTAAGCACAATTCAGCAGGAACAGCCCCCTAAGTTTGCACATAGTCTGTACAGAGAGATCCCATAAAACTATGGTACATAGGTATTCCCTGTACTAAGCACAATTCAGCAGGAACAGTCCCCTAAGTTTGTTCATAGTCTGTACAGAGAGATCCCATAAAACTATGGCAGCAATGGTATTCCCCTGTACTAAGCACAATTCAGCAGGAACAGTCCCTAAGTTTGCTCATAGTCTGTACAGAGAGACCCCATAAAACTATGGCAGCATAGGTATTCCCTGTACTAAGCACAATTCAGCAGGAACAGTCCCCTAAGTTTGCTCATAGTCTGTACAGAGAGATCCCATAAAACTATGGTACATAGGTATTCCCTGTACTAAGCACAATTCAGTAGGAACAGTCCCTAAGTTTGCTCATAGTCTGTACAGAGAGATCCCATAAAACTATGACAGCATAGGTATTCCCTGTACTAAGCACAATTCAGCAGGAACAGTCCCCTAAGTTTGCTCATAGTCTGTACAGAGAGATCCCATAAAACTATGGCACATAGGTATTCCCTGTACTAAGCACAATTCAGCAGGAACAGCCCCTAAGTTTGCTCATAGTCTGAACAGAGAGATCCCATAAAACTATGACAGCATAGGTATTCCCTGTACTAAGCATAACCTGGCGACCCATTTAATCTAGTTTATCACCATCATTTATTTATATAGTGCCAGCAAGTTACGCAACACTTTACATTAATTAATAATAAACTGTTAATACATTAATATAAGAAGGGTTACAGAACAAAAATGTCCCTGCTCACAAGAGCTTACAATTTTGTAAAATGTTGCTCTAAGTGCTACTGCCCCATTGAATAAACATTAATTGGTATAATGACAAGATGGCTGGATTATATTGCAATTGCGTTTACACCCCCCGCAAACTCGCATTTCTCTCGCCAGATGTTGCCTATGCCGGCAGCGCAAACACGGGACATATTCATTGTGTTACAGATGGTGAATAGATCTAACACAACATCCCTCACTGCACACAGGCCCCTTCTTCCTTGTTTAATTCATCTTTTTATTCTGTGTTCTACTGAATCATCACCATCATTTAGTTCTATATCGGCGACAAGTTACACAGTGATACTGAATCCCACACAAGCATTTCCATAAACTGACAATCTTTAGCTGAATCCCCTGTTAGAACTCGTTACCTGCAGTGTTTGATGGGTAACGTCAATATTATGAATCTTACCGCACCGCTGACAATTACCTTCACTTTGCTGCAATATCTATTTATGTATATAAGGAATAAATGATGGAGAGACAACAAAGGAAAAAAAGGAATTTCATGAACTCGTCCTTTGTCTCAGAGAAGCAGCTGGCGACTGTCACGCCGCAAACGACAAACATGGATTCGTTAACATTAATAGGTAGTGATGGGCGAATAAATTCGGCAGGTGCAAATTTGCGGTGAAGGTCCGCGAACTTTCACTAAACTGTCGCGAAAATTTGCTGGCGTCAAATAAGTTTGCGCGTGTCAAAACCGATGCGCTTCAACATTATTCAGATGCCTATTGACTTTAATGCCAGCGTCAAAATTGACGCGGGTGGCAAAATTTGTGTTTCTCGAATTTTGCTAATTTTTTGGGGAAGCGAAACGGGACAAATTCGCCAATCACTATTCATAGAGCATTAAATCTATTTTGTATACAGTGTTGCATTGCCAACAAATAGAAGAGTTTTGTTTAATGTGTTCCTAGAGCGCCTGCCCCTCTATTCCACTGAGATACTGAGGCGAGAAGCTCTATGGCAGGACCTTCCATTTTTCGTCTCATAGGACTATTGATTTCTCTGGTTTCCAACAGAATTTCCCCCACCACAATCAGGCCCGGATTTACACTTACAACACCCCTAGGCCATACCTCCCAACTGTCCCAACAGCTCAACCCACAGTCACGGATTGTTACTGAAATGTCCTGACTTTCTCTTTGACCTGCTGCACAGACTTGAGAAAAAGATACAACGTTTCTAAAACTTAATTGGCTTTTGGCAGAGAGCACAGAATACATGGCAGCTGCACTTAGATACATTTGTAACAATTTCAGATAAGCAAAGAAACAAGTGTAACAATTTAAGATAAGCAGGTCTCCTGGTGACTTGCATCTTAAAGGGCAATTCACCTTCTAAGCCTCCAGGTCCTAGTGCCTGCTTGGTTACGCACATCGGCCCCTGCAGTGCACACACCGTTTGACTGGGGAGCTGCGGCTTCCCTGTGCTTCTTAGGATACGGCTGGGCAGTCTGCCACCCCTAAAATTTTGCCTCGCCACTAGTGATGGGCGAAGTTCTCCTGTTTACCCAAAAAATTTGTGAATTTCCTGCCAAATTCTCAAAACGGCAAACAATTCGCGAAAGATTGTGCAATTCGAACGTTTTCACGAAAAAATTGTGCAATTTTAATGTTTTCACAAAAAAAATCATGAAATTCGAACGTTTTCACAAAAATATTCGAGCAATTAAAATGTTTTCACAATAAAATCGAGCAATTCGAACCTTTTCACTAAAAAATCAAGCAATTCGAAGGGTTTCGCTAAAAAAAATCGAGCCATTCGAACATTTTCACCAAAAAATTGTGAAAATTGGTAATTGACGCGGGTGAATTTTCAACACCGAACTTTCATGGGATATTTGAGAATCTATTTGCCGGTGGCGAAATGCTGGAATTCGCCGCAAATTTGTGCCAGGCGAATTTATTCGCCCATCACTACTTGCCACAAATCCGGGTCTGAGCACAATCCACACTTGAGTCCAATTTGGTTGTACTTGGTATGCTCAGACGAGGAGCAAATGTGGAAGATTTGGAGCATTAGGCAACATGGACACATGGGCTTCCGTACCGGTCCAATGTGACCCCAACCCTATAACAGTGAAGATCTCCGAAGATGCCCCACTAGCCTCCATTTTCTCTTCTACCGATTCCCACTAGTGATGATACATTTGTTTTCGCCAGACATACGTTTGCTGTCAAATTCGAGACTTCTACATCTTCTACATTTTTTACAATGGCAAAATCCACACAAATTTCACAAAGGCAAAGTCACGAAGGCAAAATTGTCGATGAGGCAAAACGGTTGCCATAAGAAAAAACACCCATTAATGCGCTTGGACTAAAAAGACTCCGAAAAAAAAGTCACCACAAGAAAAGCGCCCATGGACTTTAATGCAATTGGAGTGAGAAAAAATTGTCGCACTCGTAAAAGAATTGTCGCAAGTGACAATTGCCTATTGACTTCAATGTGTTTTGCAAATGTTTTGACAGTTTCACAAATTCCTCGGCAAAGTAAATGGGGACACATTGCTCAGGACTAATTCTCAGCACATGTTCTGGGTCACAGTATACAGTATATATATATATAAATATATACACACTATATAACAGTCGCAATACAAGGCTAAGCAGTAATTGACTGACCTTCACATTACAACCAACTCATTCTACGTTAGAGCTCAGAGCCTTGTAGCATCAACTTCTATTACAGATGAAGTTCACTTTATAACTGATGATTTCCCACGACCCCTAAGCTTAGCTCCTCCCCAGAGCCCACTGAGCATGTGCAGTGCCACTGACTCACACTAACAAGATCAGGAGATGGGGAGCTGCTGGGGGCCTGGATCATTACTGTTTTTGGGATGCTATACCTCTGGGTTGCTACAGTATAATCAGCTACCTGATTTTATTAAAGTTCGAATGGAAAAAACGTTAATAAAATAGTTTTTGTTTCACTAGGAACACAATTATTTCATGATTTATTAAACCCTGAGGCCTCTAAAAGTCTGAATCTGAAAATAGTCTATCTCCAAGCTGTCAAGGTCGTGTAGAAGTCAGTGGCAAAGGGTCCATTTCAAATTTGAAGATAACATGGTCTGCTCTGAGTTTCGGGCAAAAATCTGAAAAATGTGGGGGTTTCGATCGATTTCACTAAAAAAAATTTTTGCGGTTTTTTTTTCCGAACCGACTTTGTCAATTTTTTCCAATGATAAATAAGGTCAAATTGTGGATTCTACTTTGGTCTGACTTTTCTACTTAAAAAATCAGAAAAAAACGGATTTTGATAAATTACCCCCTTGCTTGGGGATATTACTATTTTTGGGAGTCATCTTTGTAACCAGATTGTATCCTAGATTTTGATTAATCTTTCCTCAACATCAGCAATGTCACTTTATCTCATATTTAAAGGAACAGTTCAGTATAAAAATAAAAGCTGGGTAAATAAATAGGCTGTGCAAAATAAAAGATGTTTCTAATATAGTTAGTTAGGCAAAAATGTAATGTATAAAGGCTGGAGTGAGTGGATGTGTAACATAATAGCCAGAACACTACTTCCTGCTTTTCAGCTCTCTTGCTTTCCACTGATTGGTTACCAGGCAGTAATCAATTAGAGACTTGAGAGGGGGGGGCACATGGGTTTTTACATTTTTGCCTAACTAACTATAGCCTATTTATTTACCCAGTTTTTATTTTTATACTGAACAATTCATTAACAATTAGATTAACCACAGGCACAAGCAGCATTCCAAACCATTAATACAAGAGGAAGGAGAGATAATATTGGTCAGGTGAGGACCAGAGGATTTTCAAAGCAATTTACGTGTAGTTACGTGAACTAGTGGCAGTTTAACGTGGGCAAAAAACCCAAAAGCTGCACATGAAATAACTAGGGATGTAGCGAACGTCGGAAAAAAAGTTCGCGAACATATTCGCGAACTTGCGCAAAAATGCGAGCGGTTCGCGAACGGTTCGCGAACCCCATAGACTTCAATGGGAAGGCGAACTTTAACATCTAGAAAAGACATTTCTGGCCAGAAAAATGATTTTAAAGTTGTTTAAAGGGTGCAACGACCTGGACAGTGGCATGCCAGAGGGGGATCAAGGGCAAAAATGTATCTGAAAAATCTGCCTGTGTGTGCTTGGAAGAGATAGTGTAGGGGGAGAGCTGTTAGTGATTTCAGGGACAGATGATAGTAAGCTTGCTGGCTAGTAATCTGCTTGATACTGCTCTGTATTGGAGGGACAGAAGTCTGCAGGGATTTGAGGGACATTTTAGCTTAGGTAGCTTTGCTGGCTAGTAATCTACTGTTCTCTTTAAACAACTGCCATACGTTGACCTTGTAGGCATTGTTTGCCCAGTTTTTTTGGACGCAGCCACTGAAGCACAGTTGCCAGAAAAAATATGCCATATAAATGCTGAAAATATAAATTTTTTTGGTTGCAGCCACTGAAGCACAGAGGCCAGAAAAATTATGCCATATAAATGCAGAAAATATGCATTTTTTTGGTCGCAGCCACTGAAGCACAGTTGCCAGAAAAATTATGCCATATAAATGCTGAAAATATAAATTTTTTTGGTTGCAGCCACTGAAGCACAGTTGCCAGAAAAAATATGCCATATAAATGCTGAAAATAGTAATTTTTCGCCATACGTTGACCTTGTAGACATTGTTTGCCCAGTTTTTTTGGACGCAGCCACTGAAGCACAGTTGCCAGAAAAATTATGCCATATAAATGCTGAAAATATAAATTTTTTTTGGTTGCAGCCACTGAAGCACAGAGGCCAGAAAAATTATGCCATATAAATGCAGAAAATATGCATTTTTTTGGTCGCAGCCACTGAAGCACAGTTGCCAGAAAAATTATGCCATATAAATGCTGAAAATATAAATTTTTTTGGTTGCAGCCACTGAAGCACAGAGGCCAGAAAAATTATGCCATATAAATGCAGAAAATATGCATTTTTTTGGTCGCAGCCACTGAAGCACAGTTGCCAGAAAAAATATGCCATATAAATGCTGAAAATAGTCATTTTTTGCCATATACGTTGAGTCAACGTATGGCAAAAAATTACTATTTTCAGCATTTATATGGCATATTTTTTCTGGCCTCTGTGCTTCAGTGGCTGCGGCCAAAAAAACTGGGCAAACAATGCCTACAAGGTCAACGTATACACTACTACAGCGGTGGATACGGATTACGTAAAATATATTATGGCTGCTTGAAAAAAGTCACTCCGGTGTTTTTTCTGGAGACGGTAATATTATGGATATTTAGACAGAATGTGAACAAGGTCACACAGCTAGATGGCGGGTTGAAGAAAACAGTGTGCAAATAATGCCTACAAGGTCAACGTATACACTACTACAGCGGTGGATACGGATTACGTAAAATATATTATGGCTGCTTGAAAAAAGTCACTCCGGTGTTTTTTCTGGAGACGGTAATATTATGGATATTTAGACAGAATGTGAACAAGGTCACACAGCTAGATGGCGGGTTGAAGAAAACAGTGTGCAAATAATGCCTACAAGGTCAACGTATACACTACTACAGCGGTGGATACGGATTACGTAAAATATATTATGGCTGCTTGAAAAAAGTCACTCCGGTGTTTTTTCTGGAGACGGTAATATTATGGATATTTAGACAGAATGTGAACAAGGTCACACAGCTAGATGGCGGGTTGAAGAAAACAGTGTGCAAATAATGCCTACAGGGCAAATAATGCCTAAAAGGTCAACTTATACACTACTACAGCGGTAGTAAAATAAAAAAAGTAAAATAAAAAAAAAATGAATATTAAAAAAAAAAAATTAAAGTTGGTGCTGCTGAACTACTAGGAGCAGCAGATTAGCACACCAGTCCCACTCCCCAACACTGCTAGACTAATAGCACTGGGCTCTTATAGTAGTAGTAGTAGTAGTAGTAAAACAACAAAAAATAAATAAAAGCAGTCCTTACAAGGACTACTGTTATTGCAGCAGTCAGCAGATGAGATCAGAAGCAGGACAGCTGCCCACTGCAGCTACATACAGAGCACTGCAGTAGAAGGTAGATTACTAGCCAGCAAAGCTACCTAAGCTTAAATGTCCCTCAAACCCCTGCAGACTTCTGTCCCTCCAATAACAGAGCAGTATCAAAACGATTACTAGCCAGCAAACTTTCAACTGTCCCTGAAATCACTAACAGGCAGCAGCTCTCTCCCTACACTATCTCTTCAGCACACACAGGCAGAGTGAAAAAACGCTGCAGGGCTTCGGTTTTTATAGGGAAGGGGAGTGGTCCAGGGGAGAGCTTCCTGATTGGCTGCCATGTACCTGCTGGTCTGGGGTGAGAGGGCAAAAAAAAGCGCCAACAATGGCGAACCCAAAATGGCGAACGTCGCGCGACGTTCGCGAACTTCCGGCGAGCGCGAACACCCGATGTTCGCGCGAACAAGTTCGCCGGCGAACAGTTCGCGACATCTCTAGAAATAACCTAAATGATTGTATTCAATTACCGGATATCCTGGCTCGGTGCTACTGTTAGTATAAAACTGCACCAGCGACAGGTCCTATTCAATAAGCACCACGGAGAGATCCTCTTCTTCCACTTTTTCTATCTCCACAATCCCAGGGCCAATGCAGGTGCAGTAGAATGAAAAAGCCAGCTTTTTGTTAAAGGAGAACTATCGCGAAAATGAAAAATTAATATAAGCTTCAGCATACTGATATGTTTTCTAAATATAATCAATTAAATATTCTGTACTGTTTCTGAAATAATCAAGTTTATATTCACTATCCCTCTCTCAGCATCTGTTTCTCTTCATTCTCTCTTCATGCAGCAGTTGGGTGTCAGATATTCACTGACAGTTACATCCAATATATCTTATAGGGGGGCTCCTTTTGCCTAGAAGATGTATTAGAGATCACTCTATTAAACTCACCAGACATCATGTCTCTCTACATGCAGAATTTGTGCAAAAGGCAGTTATTTTGTTACATTTTGTTTGTACTGGAATCAGTTATTTGAGGTCCCATACCTGTACCAATGGGTAGTAGAGTTGTATTCAGGGTATAAGGCTGCTTCATATTCCGTAGCTACATGCATCAATGGAAATTTCTCTGAAAGAAGAACAATTTAAGGTTAAAAAAACAAATGTAAATTAGCAAAAAAATTTTAATCATTTTGATAATTTCCAAAAAATGAACACAAATTATATTTCAAAAAAACATGAGATGAAATTAAAAAATATGATATGAAAATGTTCCTTTATAATAGGGAATACATATTAAACCCATATGTATAAATACAAATATACAGAGAGAGAATTTTCAATGATCATAAACAAAACATCCTCATTGTGCTGCCTATTTTCGGATTATTATATGGTGGATTTACCCTTTAGCTGTGCAGTGAGTGGTGCAGTTAATTACAGATGAACATTCAGGCCGAGAACATTGCAGTTTGTACTTTTTAGTCCTTAATTAGATAAACAAATCTGTCTCTGTCCAATCTGCTTTTCCACTTTCATATTTAGAAAGGCAAATGGACATTCTGCATACGTCGGCCATGTTTATGAGAGCGTATATCTGCGGTGTATAGTATTTCTCTGTTTCATATATCACATTAAGGTGTTATTTATCAAAGGTCAAATTTTGAATTTCTGTGAATTTTTAATAAATTCAAATGTACTCACAACTCGATTGGGAGGCTATTTATAAAAAAAATGTGAACGTCTAAAATTTGAACGAATAGGAACGACCCAAAAATTTGATTCGTATTCAAATTGAATTTGAGCGAAATTAGAATTCGAATTTCCCGCTGAAAAAAACTCAAATGTCCGGAAGACTATTAACATCTTCAAATGTGTCAACGGACCTCTGCCATTGACTTCTATAGGAATTCGGCAGGTTTTAGGTGGCAAATAGCTGAATTTGTTTTTAGGGTTGAGTTGTGATAAATCTCACATTCAAATTTGAGTTGGTGGTTTAAAATTCGAATTTGTGAGTTTTGAACAAAAAAATTTTTGGAAAATTCAAATTGTAATTTAACTGTTGAACCTTAAATTAATCTGCCCCTAAATATTCCAACAGGAATAAAATTTAAATAATTATTAGTAAACATTTCAAATACAGCCATCCTCAGCATGTGGATGCATAAAATGAAGGATTCATGGGAATGTTCAACTCCCATATTCACTTTCTAGACTTCTCCTTATTTCGTCTGTGCCGTGGATTCTGTTTCCAGGTTGCCTTGTGATCTTGATTCTCTGTTGGTAGCACAAAGGTAAACTCCAAAATTGAGATCTGTAGAAGCTTATTAGCAGCTTATTGGTTCACCATTTGTGGTTCATGACTCAGTAGTGTCCCGTAAAAACCAAGACTATTGGGAGGTTCTCACTTATCAGGCAAATGATTTGAAGAGAAGCACTTGCCTCAGTCCAAACACATACTGTACCTACCAAGTGTCCTGTTTTCAGTCCTGATTCTGACAGCTCAGCCCGCAGCCCAGGATTTTTATTAAAATGTCCCGATTTTGTCTTTCATTTTAAGATGGACTTTTAAAGAAAAACCATATGATCTGAAAGACAACTTGTAAATCATTTATAAAGTGACCTTTCATGAATCTAAACTCACATGTTAGTTAACAGGAAGTAAAAGACCTGCTGTTTTCCTTTCATTGGCTTATGTAAACTATGTATCTCTGCCCTCAGTGTCGGACTGGGATGTCATGGACCCACCAGAAAATCTTAGCCCAAACTATTGTTCCTCTTCTCCTCACTCAACCTCTTTATTCTCCTAGTCTTTTATATCGATTTAATATACTTTGTTCATCCATTATTTTAGCAGAACTAAACCCTAAAAATTAATGTGGCTAAAAATGTCCTATTTTATATAGTGAATTTATTGCATGAGGCTAAAGTTTGAGCTTGTCAATAGCAGCAATGATCCAGGACTTCAAACTTGTCACAGGGGGTCACCATCTTGGAAAGTGTCTGTGACACTCACATGCTCAGTGGGCTCTGATTGGCTGTTGAGAAGCTAAGCTTAGGGCTCGTCACTAATTATCCAGCAGAAAATGAGCTTCCCTGGCTGTAATATAAGCTGATGCTACAGGTTTGCTGATTATTCAATTCTGATGCTAATTGCACTAGTTTCTGTGCTGCCATGTAGTAATTGTGTGTATTAATTACTAATCAGCCTTATATTGTGACATTTCTATTCTATGTGTACTGTATATTGTGATTGGCTCCCTAAGCTCAGTAAGTGACAGCAGCACAGAGCATGTGCAGTGAATCAGCAGAAAAGAAGATGGGGAGCTACTGGGGCATCTTTGGAGACACAGATCTTTACTACTAAAGGGCTGTGGTTGCCTTGGGCTGGTACAGAAGCACAAAACATCGTGAACAACATTTCTAGCTACTTCTTTAGTTAGTCTTTAGTTCTCCTTTAAGCCTCTTTTTCCCCATAAAGAAATAGGGAATGACCATGGGGCAAATGTTTAGCAGCAGGAGGGATCACTGACACCTGGACCCGCTGGGAGATTTCCTGGTCAGTCCGACACTTTTTGCCCTTGGTTTGTGTGTGAGCCAAGAGTCTGACATGGGCGAGATGTACTTTAATATATATATAAAGTTAGGTTTAAACTGTTTCCCCATGTCATAGAGTTGGTAAGACCAAGAGTGACCCTTTGGGTTATGACCCTCCCATAGATCCCTCTATACCTGCTGATGTCACTTGCTCCTCCTGGGTTGGGTTACCTGCATGTAGAACTGTCTCCTGTGCAGGTGTTGCTCCTCTCTGGGCTTGCTTGAAAAATCTTCCATTGCACAATGATGGTATAGGACAGGGGGCAAAATGAGAGCTTTTCGGCAAACAGTGAGCTTTGTGTTCTGATGTCACATTATGTATATGTTGTAAGTCCGGCCTTGTACTGTAATATAACATATAACTAGGCTGTAACAAGAGAAAACATGAACTTCCTACTGTTCTGACCCCCTCACCTTTAAACACATTAATAAAGAACATTTCTTTTGTGTTTTTATTCAATGCCAGCTGCGGTTCTTATGTTTTGTTTCTATTTCAGCATTTCAGGGAACACTTGGACAAACTGTATGCGAAAGGGATTGGAATGCTGAATATTGCCTTAAGTGAGGCTTTTGACTTGTTAAGTGAGGTAAGTACCAGTGTGTAGTTTCCATTCACACCAACTCAATTATATTGGGTTTCATATGTGTCAGCTGACTCGATGAGAGCAAATATCATGATATCATTGACTATTGATAAGGACATTATTGGGCCCATTTACCATTCAGAATAAGTCACAACGTGCAAATAATTAGTCCCACATTGGATTTGCCTCCAGTATGGGGCACAGAGAGTTTGATCACTCACACAAAGTTATGGTGGTGACTACATGAGATCATCAGATGATTCCAGGACAGGTTTCCAGATCTTGAACTTAGATTTGATCCAGTGCCAATGTATCAACCTGCATGTTCTGCTGGGATATTATACAATCATACCTGTTCCAGGGCTACAGCCATAATCACTCCTGTAGCAACATGGCCACTCACTGGCATCATTAGTCATATCAGCAGGACAGCCAGAAGAGCCACTGGCCTAATGCAGCGCTAGGGAAGCTGGCCCTGAAATGCACGACTGTCTGCACAGATTTGGGTCAGAGGGAGGTATGTAAGTGCTGGAGGAGTGGATGAAGAAATACAGAGAAGCAGCTGGGCCTCAGTTCAAAAAGCACAGGAAAAGGAATAATAGCAAATAAAGAGGAAGTACTTACAGCAAATGAGAGAGTGAGGGGGAGTGTCCTGTGAGGGAACCAGGAAGTGCTTACAGCAAATGAGAGAGTGAGGGGGAGTGTCCCGTGAGGTAACCAGGAACTGCTTACAGCAAATGAGAAAGTGAGGGGGGAGTGTCCTGTGAGGTAACCAGGAAGTACTTACAGCAAATGAGAGAGTGAGGGGGAGTGTCCTGTGAGGTAACCAGGAAGTACTTACAGCAAATAAGAGAGTGAGGGGGAGTGTCCTGTGAGGTAACCAGAAAGTACTTACAGCAAATGAGAAAGTGAGGGGGAGTGTCCAGTGAGGTAACCAGGAAGTACTTACAGCAAATGAGAAAGGGAGGGGGAGTGTCCTGTGAGGTAACCAGGAAGTACTTACAGCAAATAAGAGAGTGAGGGGGAGTGTCCTGTGAGGTAACCAGAAAGTACTTACAGCAAATGAGAAAGTGAGGGGGAGTGTCCAGTGAGGTAACCAGGAAGTACTTACAGCAAATGAGAAAGGGAGGGGGAGTGTCCTGTGAGGTAACCAGGAAGTACTTACAGCAAATAAGAGAGTGAGGGGGAGTGTCCTGTGAGGTAACCAGAAAGTACTTACAGCAAATGAGAAAATGAGGGGGAGTGTCCAGTGAGGTAACCAGGAAGTACTTACAGCAAATAAGAGAGTGGGGGGAGTGTCCCGTGAGGTAACCTGGAAGTACTTACTGCAAATGAGAGAGTGAGGGGGAGTGTCCTGTGATGTAACCAGGAAGTACTTACAGTAAATGAGAGACAGGTAAGTCATCACTCTAAAGGTGTAAAACAGAGTTTTCTATGGGAGAAACATTTAATTCCCAGTTTGTATACAAGTTTCTGGGTTAGAGTAATTGTTATTCCTTTAGTAAATTACACTCATTGGTTCAGAGCCACTGGCCTAATGCAGCGCTAGGGAAGCTGGCCCTGAAATGCACGACTGTCTGCACAGATTTGGGTCAGAGGGAGGTATGTAAGTGCTGGAGGAGTGGATGAAGAAATACAGAGAAGCAGCTGGGCCTCAGTTCAAAAAGCACAGGAAAAGGAATAATAGCATATAAAGAGGAAGTACTTACAGCAAATGAGAGAGTGAGGGGGAGTGTCCTGTGAGGGAACCAGGAAGTACTTACAGCAAATGAGAGAGTGAGGGGGAGTGTCCCGTGAGGTAACCAGGAACTGCTTACAGCAAATGAGAAAGTGAGGGGGGAGTGTCCTGTGAGGTAACCAGGAAGTACTTACAGCAAATGAGAGAGTGAGGGGGAGTGTCCTGTGAGGTAACCAGGAAGTACTTACAGCAAATAAGAGAGTGAGGGGGAGTGTCCTGTGAGGTAACCAGAAAGTACTTACAGCAAATGAGAAAGTGAGGGGGAGTGTCCAGTGAGGTAACCAGGAAGTACTTACAGCAAATGAGAAAGGGAGGGGGAGTGTCCTGTGAGGTAACCAGGAAGTACTTACAGCAAATAAGAGAGTGAGGGGGAGTGTCCTGTGAGGTAACCAGAAAGTACTTACAGCAAATGAGAAAATGAGGGGGAGTGTCCAGTGAGGTAACCAGGAAGTACTTACAGCAAATAAGAGAGTGGGGGGGAGTGTCCCGTGAGGTAACCTGGAAGTACTTACTGCAAATGAGAGAGTGAGGGGGAGTGTCCTGTGATGTAACCAGGAAGTACTTACAGTAAATGAGAGACAGGTAAGTCATCACTCTAAAGGTGTAAAACAGAGTTTTCTATGGGAGAAACATTTAATTCCCAGTTTGTATACAAGTTTCTGGGTTAGAGTAATTGTTATTCCTTTAGTAAATTACACTCATTGGTTCAGAGAAGAACAGTGAGTGTAAATTTAACCTTTATGAAGTGTCAGCTCATGAGCTGACTGAGGAAAGTTGCTGAATGCTCCAGAAGCAAACTGTATTAGAAATACTTCTGCTAATCTGAGTACAACTTATATAGCCATAGCAGGAGACTAAAGAACAAGAGGGACTGCTTTATAGGACTTTCTTATAGTATATTCCTCTATTTCTACTGCCCCTGTATTGTGCTTAGAGTTTACATTAAATAAAATATAATGGTGCAGTTGCATTAATAAAACACTTGGGCTGACCCAGATAGCCCAGTTTTTGAAAGGGCTGTCTGGGTCAAAACTGCCTGACCATTTTTCCAAATTAGTAAAACCGGGCAGGAGTCGTGGAGATTGATGCAACGATTGGCGAATCGCCGATCTTCATGGCCCCGCCTCCCCATCCGGAGTTATTCGGGAGGAAAAGTGATAACTGTAAAGAGTACTGTAAAGATAAATTGATCGAGCTGAGGCTGAAGAAGACCGATGTAACCCCTCGAGTCCATACCAAAATATCCACGACTGGGATTTGGGGATATCAGTCACATCATAAGATTGTGCCCATTCCAGATATTTAAATAAAATATAAATATTTCTGAGTGCTTCTGTTATCCAGAGAGTAATGCAAAAAGTAAACACACTGAATGTGACATGAAACCCACAGTTGGGCCATTTATAAATACGATTGTGCGGCAGCAATTTATTTCCCAACTCTGCTTTGTTACTAAATTTAATGATATTTATGAGAATATTTTGGGCCTGAAGGGCAAGGCCAGACGTGGTCAGGCGTATATACACCACTGAGACCACACTCGACCGTCAACATGCGTTTTTCACTTCAGCACATAGGTTTCTTTTCCCAACATGCACTTTTAATTCCCCATAATTTCGCTGGCTGGAAATAGAAATAGAAATAGCAGGAATAATCGCCAATACGCAACGTAATTAAGTCACCGGCCTAATATGCTGTAAAAACGTATATCTGTCATTTATCTTGCGAGAATTTGGACGCCATATTTAAAATATGCTGCGTAATTACTTGCAGATCCCATAGAGTCTATTGATTTGGTAGCTTCTTGACCTATTGCCGTTTCTGCTGAAAAACGCCAATACTGGTGTCCCATGGTGGATTATTATTATTGCCATAGTGCATTTCCATTAGTTTCAGTGGTAGTGCAGTTGATGCGTATTTACGCCCGACGGAGCTTTTTTAAAAACGCAGCGTAAAAACGCCACGTTTGGCCTTGCCCTAAAGCTGAGCTGCTCTTGTAACATTTTCACTTTCTGTCGTTTGTAGTATTTTTAGATGTCAGAACAAGGGTTTATTTGTAATAATGATATTCAGATTAAATATCTTTCCTCGTTAGATGTCAAAATAATGGCAGCCCTTGCTAGACGCTGCCATGTAGTGTGTGCAGGCTTTTATTTTTTTTTGGAAACGGGTAAATCACATCATCAACAAAGGAGGTTGGATCGACGCCACCTTTCTACTGATCTGCAATTGCAATGTTTCAACTTTCATCTGTGGACACTAATATATTCCAAATCTAAAAATATTCAGTCTTTTCAAGCATGAATGTATTCAGTATTAGTAAGAGCTTGAACAATATAGACTGGTTTGGGCAATTTTTATTATATCTCGTGGATCATGTGGCAACTGCAATTATCATGTTTCGGTGAGGAATGGAATCTTTGCCGTGATTACATTTTTTTTTTCTTAGTCAATTAAATGGAATTCTGTGACATTTCAAAGACTGCTAATCGCACCCGAATGCTATAAATGTCAGGAAGTATTGAATTTGGCTCATAGAATCTGATGAATCACTTTGAGTCTAATTGTAGTTCATCATAAAACATTTGTCATTGTATTATTTTTATGGAAACCACCCCACGCTTGGAGATGGAGTTTTGTAAGACTTTTTCAAATAATGTAAAACTTTTTGTGCTTGTTAGAGTTTTAAGGACATGTTTTCTCTTGCTTTTTTGAAGGATTGGGCTGCCTTAAAGGAGTCGTTTGCTTTATATTCTGCAGCTCTCCAGTTTGCAATTTCAGCAATCTGGTTGCTAGGATCCAAATTCCCCTAGCAACCATGTACTGATTAACATAAGAGATTGGAATATGAATAGGAGAGGCCTGAATAGAAAGATGAGGAACAACAAGTAGCAATAACAATACATTTGTAAGCTTATAGAGCATTTGTTTATTAAATGGGGTCAGTGACCCCCATTTGAAAACGAAAAAATCTAAAGAAAAAGGCAAATAATTCAAAAACTATTAAAAAGAAAACACGAAGGCCAATTGAAAAGTTGCTTAGAACTAGCTATTATATGGGCTTGAGATCCCTGTGGGGTCTGTAATAAACCTGCCTTATCCTTGAATGGAGTGCCGTCATTCTTTTGGTATGGTGTAGAACTAGCCATTATATGATATACTAAGTTAACCAAAAGGTGAATCACCCCTTTAAAGGAAAAGGAAAGCTACCAAATCAGTTTATTGGCAATAGATTAGGCACAGCAGTGCAAGCTAGAACCCCATTTTTTTTCTTTAGCATACTTTTCCATACCTAAATAAACAGCTCTAAACAATGTCTCTGTTTGTTTAGGATAGCAGCTGCCACATTAGCTTGCTGTGACATCACGTCCTGCCTGAGTCTCACTACTCACTCATAGCTCTGGGCTCAGCAGGGAGGGGAGGAGGGAGGGGAAAAGGGAGAGGGAGAGAGGCAAACTGAGCATGCTCAAGCCCTAGCCCTGGAGGTTTAGGCTGAAAACAGGAAGTCTGATACAGAAGCCCATGAGTACACAATAGAAGGAAAGAAATGTGCTGTTTGGAAAACTTGGCAGGATGTCCATTTTAATGCTGTAGTGTCCTACTCCTAACTCTTTAATGACCTGGCCTCCAGAACACTAAACTATATCTGCCTTCCATAATATCAACCAATCTGCATCTGATAGGAACTTGCTGGATGACATTTTAACCTGTGTTGCCCTAGTTATAGACCCGGAGTTTTCAAATAATGGGTCAGAACAAAAATATAGTTTACCATCATGTCTAAGGTGGGCCTCCATAATAACATTTCATGCAATAAAATAACATCTGAAATAGATAATAGTTAAAAGAAAATACTTATTTAATATACATAATGATTCTAAATCTTGGGTCCATAAAGTGATCTTGAGTCCATTTTTTAGATTGGATGAGGTACTTTACGTTAGGCTGCCTAACTGGAGGCCCACCTAGAAACTTTTGATACATGTTCCTCCCATGTACAGTGTGTCCCATGTACATTTCCCATATCTTTATTTTGCTGTGCCCTCTCTGGTTTTCTCTTGTTTTCTTTGTCTTGTTCTGGATTTTGTTTCTCATTGCCACTTGCTTTGTATGTTTCTCCTTTGTCAGCTTTCTTTTCTCTTCTTCCTTCCCTCATTTTCCTCCTTCAGTGTTACATTTCCCCTCTCAGTTCCTCTGAATTTATCTCCCTAATTTAGCTCCCCAATTTATTGTCTCTCTCCTTCTGTTTCTTAACCCCTTTCATTTAGCACTTTTTCCTAAAATTTTGGAATGGGTCAGGACGTTCTGGGTTGTTGTTTTTTATAACATACGAGTAGAGAAGATTGGCTGTAGAGCTAACAGCTGATCTAGAAGGATCACAAACTACCATGACGTTTGGTGTCCTGTTTTAAGGTGAAAATATGTTTACCCCACTATTCTACAGATATGCAACCTGTTATCCAGAATGGTACCTTGGGTTTTCCGTATAAATGATTTTTCAGTAGATCTCTACACCTTAAGTCTGCTAAAAAAATCATTTAAATGTTAATTAAACCCAATAGTTACCAATAAGGATTAATTATATTTTAGTTGAGAGCAGGTACAATTTGAATTATTTGATTAAAATGGAGCCTATGTCAGATGAACTTCCCGTAGCTATCCGGAGCTTTCTGGATAACAGGTTTTCCAAGTCCCATACTTGTATATTGTGTGCATCCGTAGGCACATCTTGTGGCCTAAACAAAAAGAATAGGAATGTACTTACAATAAAGCCATTTGCACTATGAATAATGTTGTATATACCTCCTTCATTCCTGCTTAGTCCAATACATGTATTTTAATGACTATGAATCGACTTGGAAAAGAATGCGAGGGTCACTTGAGTTTTTGTCTTTGCAGTTCAACCATTCAGGAGAAGGAAGTATTTGTAGTCAAGCCATAATGCTTGTTACCGACGGCGCGGTTGACACATACGACAACATATTTGCCAAGTACAACTGGCCGGACAGAAAGGTGAGTAGGTTTTCTTTCTATATGGCCACAAGGTGGAAGCAGGGGATTTGGTTCTTGATTAAAAAGACAGAATATGGAAGATAAGGACATCTGTTGCCGATTAGAGAAAGCCATATGTAATACAGACAGAGACGGAGGCAAGTTCTTTCTAGTGGTTTAACACTTTCCAGTAGCAGAAACTTTAAATCCTAAACCCAACCCAATCAATTACTTTTATGCACCGTTTTTTTCTTTTGCTGTTTTGTCTGTTCATGTGTTGCATCTGAAATGTTTTGAAACCCTGAAAGATCTATGTACCTAGGGGGTTATTTACTAAAGTCCGGTCAGGCTTTTTGGTGCAAAATTCTAATTTTTCAGGTTTTTTTTTAGAACTCACATTTTTCGGGATTTAAGTCCGATGCTGCAAAAAGTCTGAATCCGAAAATCTGCCACCTCAGTCCTGCCAAGCTTGTATATAAGTCAATGGGAGAGGTCCCTACCCTATTTGGAAATTATCTGTGGTCTGCTCTGGAATTAGCCCGAAAAGCTGACTATTTTGGGCTCTTTCGGGGAAAAGGCCAAAAAATGGAGAGATTTGGGAAAAACCTCATAATAATTCATACAATTAGGGATTTTATCGAGTTTTGCGCCGATCTGATTAAATTGTGCTTTTTTAATAACAAATAAGGTCAAATTGTGGATTCTAGTTTGCTTGGACTTTTTTTTTTTTTTTGAATAATCACAAAAATTCGGATTTTAGTAAATAACCCTCTTAGAGTTCGCGTGGAACCAAATCTGACAGAACAACGTCTGATCTGCTACAAACCCTAAAAATACATATCACTCAGGCTTCCATAGGTAATGAAAGGTTTAGCAAGGTTAAAGACGGTTTTGTGGAACAGCCTATACCGAGTTTAAATTGGTGAAATAATACAAATTAGATGAATGGACACGGAATGAGGGATCTGAAATGTAGCCAAGCTAAATGCTAATGACTACATGTCAGGCACAGAAATTCCAAAGATTTCTGTCAAGGGCCACTGTAATGGGGACAGGAGAGAATCCTCTCAGGGTCCTGATTCCAGGGGGCAGTCCAGACAGATAAATACTTTCCAATGGTCTAGATTTACAGACCCCACAATTGGGGGTTGGAACAAAGAGTAGGGGGCTGATTCATTAAGGGCGAATATCGAGGGTTAATTAACCCTCGATATTCGACTAGGAATTGAAATCCTTCGACTTGGAATATCGAAGTCGAAGGATTTAGCGCAAATTCTGCAATCGTACGATCGAAGGATTATTCCTTCGATCGAACGATTAAATCCTTTGAATCAATGATTCGAAGGATTTTAATCCAACCATTGAAGGAATATCCTTCGATCAAAAAAACTTAGGAAAGCCTATGGGGACCTTCCCCATAGGCTAAAATTGACTTCGGTAGCTTTTAGCTGCCGAACTAGGGGGTCGAAGTTTTTTTTAAAGAGACAGTACTTCGACTATCGAATGGTCGAATAGTCGAACGATTTTTACTTCGAATCCTTCGATTCGAAGTCATAGTCGAAGGTCGAAGTAGCCCAAAAAATACTTCGAAATTCGAAGTTTTTTTACTTCGAATCCTTCACTCGAATTTAGTGAATCGGCCCCTAGTGTAGTGTAATGGGGCGTGGTTGGGTTTATAAATTGGGCCTTGTCAACTAAATATTATAGAGTATGGATTTGTGACTGAATGGCTGGATTACAGTTAGTGACAAATGAAGAAAAGACTTCAGGGATAATAATTACGGAAAAACATAATAATAAGAGAAAGTTGGATGTTAAACTGAAACCTTAAAGGTCATTGATGAGACAGAAACAAATGCTAAATATTAAGGTCCGTTTTGGAGGCCCAGTCTAGAGGAAGATATGAATCAAACAGAAATTTCACAGGGAATTCACAAAAGTGTCAGGAACAAAAAAAAGTCTTTTAATTGTTGTAGAAAGTGTCGTAGTAACAGCCAACAAATTCACAGAGCATTTACCCGCTAATTTTCCGACGAGTAAGACACCTTTGAAACAGTGAATGTCGGTCAAATTGTCTTTTGAAAACGCTCGGTAAAATGACATATTAGAAAATTATCAGACTTTCGAGACATTCAGAGACGGTAACATCTGCCTTTGTCAATTTGCCGTATGTACGACCGCCACTTCTGGGTTACTTATTTTACCGACACTTTTATGAATTCCCCCCATAGAATTGTAAGAAATTGCTATATTGGCTTTGGTATCATTTTCTTGTATATGTTACTGTGTACTTAATAAGAAAACAGTTGTCCATGTAGCTTACATTCCAAGTCACACCCTGACCCAAACTTCCATATCAAAGGGTTTCCTTAGAAGTGTACTGTAGTTGGGTTCTACAGGAGCCATAAAACTGATTTTATGTGTAACAAACTCACTCAACAGGATGTGGGGGGGGAAGTTGGGGGGTTTATCTGGGCATCTGGTCAGTTGGGAGGTGAGCTTTTGGGGCAGGTGTAAAGTTAACATTTATGATCCAGGGGGGTTTCTTGTAACCATAGTTTAACAACAGAAGTGGTGCAGATTGCTGAAATAGTCTTTGGCCATATGCCGACTCTGATATATTTTTTTGTTTGACCACATTTCTGGGAGTCATTGCACAAAATCATATCAATTATATCAATGCAGCACAATAAATCGTTTCCTAACTTTGAATTTTTTAGTTTTTTATGGTCAAAACTGTCAAATTCAACTAGGGAATTATCCAAGCTTGATTCAAATTTTTTGAATTTGAATTTTTTTTTTAAAAATTAAAATTTGATTCCGAGATTTATTAAATTCTGGCCCTTTAAGAATTCAAATTAGACTATTCACCACTTAAAACCTGCAGAATTAATGTATAAGTCAATGGGAGACGTCCATTGACCAATTTGGAGATGTTTGTAGCCTTCCTGAAAAAACTCGAATCCTGTTTGGTCGAATTTGAATCTAATTCGATTCGAGTTTTCGGGTCAAGAGAATTCCTCCGAGTTTTAGATATTCCATTTTTTTAACAATAAGCCCACAATCGAATTTAGAATAAAATCAAATTTAATAGAGTTTAAAAAACTCATATGAATTCAAAATTCGAACTTTGATATATCTGCCTCTAAGAGGCAGATTTATGAAAGTTCGAATTCCAAATTTTTTTCTAACTCTAATGAATTAGAATATACCTGAAATTCGATTGGAAGGTTATTTAAGAAAAAAACTCAAATCAAATTTGACTAAACTCAAGTTTTTTCTCTGAAAAAAACCCTCAAATGTCAGGAAGGCTAGTTACATCTTCAAACTGGTCACTGGACCTCTCCCATTGACTTATACAGGAATTCGGCAGGTTTTGAATGGGCAAAACCTTCTTGAAGGGGCAGCCCAAATAACAGAAACTTTTATGTAGACTGTGATATTCTGAGTCCATGTGCAACTGGTTCTTATTCTTCTAAATTTGTTTTTGTTTATTAAATATTTGCCCTTTTCCTGTTATTATTTATTAATATATTAGTATATTGTTTTATTATTTTCTTTTTAGCCTTTGACATATACAGTAGGGGCAGA
The DNA here is from genome assembly GCF_017654675.1 of Xenopus laevis. Classification (NCBI taxonomy): domain Eukaryota; kingdom Metazoa; phylum Chordata; class Amphibia; order Anura; family Pipidae; genus Xenopus; species Xenopus laevis. The sequence continues at coordinate 129,880,357 of NC_054378.1, read as the reverse complement.
TTTATTGAAGGTCGAATAGTCAATTCAAATTTGAATTTTCGAACTTTTTTTGGTGTCAAAATTCAAACATTTGAATTGTAATCCCCCAATTCGAATGTGAGATTTATCACACTTCGACCATGGAAACAGTTCTAATTTGAATATTCGCCACCTAAAACCTGCCGAATTCATTTACAAGTCAATGGCAGAGGTCCAATGACCAGCCGTCCTGACATCGTATTCAATTTGAATACTAAATGAGTTTTCGGATCGTTCCCATTGGATCAAATTTTAGACTTTCAAATTTATTCGAGTTGTGAGTACATTCGAATTTATTAGAGTAAAAAAAAATTCACATAAATTCGACCTTTGATAACTAACCCCCATTAAATAGTCGTTGTGAAACACTTTCTGAACTGTTCCCTAAACAGTTACTTCACTTGAAATAGAAACAATATTCTGAGATGATTTGCAATTTGTCGTAATTTTTTTATTTTATTTGGTTCTAGAAGTATTTGAGCCTCATGCACAAAACACGTCTTTTTAGTGAATGATGAAGAAGTTATAGATAGAAGCCAAGAACATTTTAGAATACATATACATGAGTCCCTGAGCACGCAAATCTTGAACATTGCAGTTTATTTTGTTATAAATAGTGATTTTAAGGGGAACTTGCTGTAATTTCCCTGGCATTCGAGTTGGCTCAATGAGTTAAAACATTGTTAATGGAAATAACGATTGAACCCAATGAATTCGCTTTCCAGAATTGGAAACATGTTTTGCCTTTCGTGGCACATGTTTATAGCGTTTGTATTTGTTTGTAATTAAATATAACCATTGCCTGATTCGGGGAGCTTTGTTCGTTTGTACCAGGTTTTACCAATTTCCAATGTTGCTTGAGAAATGAATGTGTTGGGGGTGATGTCACCACGGAGGCGTTTGATGTTCTTCAGACAATTATGTGCCATCATTTTGAACAGAGAATATTTGGATCTCATTTATTGTGGAGCCTGATTAAAGGATATCACAGTGAGTGGCAGGGAGTATGGGTGGGAGAAGACAAGATGTAGGAAACCGTTCATCTGTGGGTTGTGTTCTTCAGATAGTCATCGTACGCCATCGTTAATCTAATTACCCACAGATTTTGTATGCAAAGAAAATCAAAAATCTATCATCCTCTGTAGGAAACATTTTTGGATACACAGCAAATAAACCTACATCCAAACCACTGTATTCTCCCATGCAGTGGTGAAACTAGTTACTGGACCCCATTGCAAACTCATTTTAGGGCCCTCAACATATTCAGAGGTGAACTATTTTACCAATATATATTGAAATTGCTCATTAAGTAGGGCCTCGTGGGGCCCCTTTACCTCCTGGGCCCCCCATGCAGTTGCAGGGTCAACTTCCTCTATAGTTACACCCTTGCTCTCATTTTAAAGGGGAACTCCAACCATTAACATATTCTTAGTAATTTTTCAATGTATAGGGAACAATGTACAGTCACATGAAAAAGTTTGGGAACCCTTCTTAATTCTTTGGAGTTTTGTTTATCATTGGCTGAGCTTTCAAAGTAGCAACTTACTCTTAATAGTAAAAAAGGAACAGTAGTATTTTAGCAGTGATATACAGTTTATTGGATTAACAGAAAATATGCATCATAACAAAATTAGACAGGTGCATAAATTTGGGCACCCCAACAGAGATATTCCATCAATACTTAGTTACAAATGTAACAGCCTCTAGACGCCTCCTATAGCCTTTGATGAGTGTCTGGATTCTGGATGTGGCTATTTGTGACCATTGGTCCATACAAAATCTCTCCAGTTCAGTTGAATTTGATGGCTGCCGAGCATGGACAGTCTGCTTCAAATCATCCCATAGATTTTCCATGATATTCAAGTCGGGGGACTCCAGAATATTGTACTTGTCCCTCTGCATAAATGTCTTTGTAGATTTCCAAGTGTGTTTAGGGTCATTATCTTGTTGGAATATCCGACCCCTGCAGCTTAACTTCAACTTTGTGACTGATGCTTGAACATTATCCTGAAGAATTTGTTGATATTGGGTTGAATTCACCCGACCCTCGACTTTAACAAGGGCCTCAGTAGTCCCTGAACTAGCCACGCAGCCCCTGAAATAGCCACACAGCACCTGAACTAGCCACACAGCCCCACAGCATGATGGGACCTCCACCAAATGTGACAGTCGGTAGCAGGTGTTTTTCTTGGAATGTCGTGTTCTTCCTCAAAGCACTTTTGTTATGAGCAAATAACTAAATTATTTCTCATCCCCCTGCCATACACATGTTCTTTGTGCAAATTGTGCTGAGTTGTAGAACGATGTACAGATACACCTGCATCTGCAGTAAGATGTTCTTGCAGGTCTTTGGAGATGATCTTTGGGTTGTCTGTAACATTCTCACAATCCTCCGCATATTTCGCTCCTGGATTTTTCTTGGCCTGTCAGACCTGGGTTTTACAGCAACTGTGCCTGTGGCCTTCCATTTCCTGATTCCATTCCTTACAGGTGAAACTGACAGTTTAATAAACCTCTGAGATGCTTTTTGTAGCCTTCCCCTAAACCATGATACTGAACAATCTTTGTTTTCAGATCTTTTGAGAGTTGCTTTGAGGATCCCATGCTGTCACTCTTCAGAGGAGAGTCAAACAGAAGTACAACTTGCAATTGGTCACCTTAAATACCTTTTCTCATGATTGGACACACCTGCCTATGAAGTTCAAGGCTTAACGAGCTAATCCAACCAATTTGGTGTTGCCAGTAATCAGTATTGAGCAGTTACATGCATTCAAATTAGCAAAATTACAAGGGTTCCCAAACTTTTTCATATGACTGTACCTCTTTTAGTAAAATACAAGATGATGTCATGAGTTATAATCAGTGCTCAGTGATGTTATTCGTGCATTATAAATATGTACCCCCTGTTGTATACAGTCAGAGGAGTTCTCTAAGCACAAAGCATCATTTATAAGGATATAATTTACAGGATATCCATAGCTTTTGTGTATTGTATTTGCCTTAAAAATTCATTGCAATATGATGGAGCTTTCCTGATGACAGATCCCGGATACTCTGTACATCTGTGTCATGTACATGATATAATGTAGTATATTTGTCCTTGGTGCGAATTATGTTCTTTCTATATTGGACGCCATTCGTTTTCTATGCAGAGTGTTTAGCCTAAAGCAAGGTGACCCGGCCGACCTAAACTGCATTTATAGAGAATATAGCCAATATAACTCATTTCCCTTTGTGGGTGTTCATGAGATAAACCAGACTCAGTGGCAAACGCCAAAGAAGAAACAGATACTGTAACTCCGCTGGGGGCAACCTTGGCGACAATAAATCTTTTCCCCCCTCGTCCATCACGCAGGATATAACAAAGGTTCTACACAACTGTGTCCCTGGCTCCGGAACATGCTGACTGTGCAACGGCAGAACATTAGTCCAGTAAATTAAATGTCCCCACAGCCCTATTGTCTGGGACATATTACAAAGTGTTCTGAGAAACTTAAACAAGGAATGTTATTGCTGCCATAGAAAACCCACAAATTCATCGTATTTTTCTTCCCCTTTGTCTTGTGAATGTGCCATTATTGTTACAGCGCCAAGAGAGATAGAGAACATAAGTTATCTTTCCTTACAAAAAGGTTGGCCTGAAAGCAAGAGAGAAAGGAAGATTTAAGGATACAACTTTCTCATAATAGTGTTCCACGTGTTTATTATATTCCCTGCCAGATATTACATCTAAGGATCTCGAGCTGAATAGACACAGTCAGTCTAGAGTTCCACCCCGACAATCACACATAAGTGATACAATTTGGAACACACAATATATGCAGAGGAACGGAGCACCGCAGAGTCAAAATAATATGTTAAAAAAGTCAAAATTTATTATAAATCCATTAAAAATTACAGCAGCATCTCTCCTGTGGGGCTTAATGCGTTTCGGGACTCACTGGCACTTGAGTCATTATTAGTGAATTAGAGTAGTGGTATTGAATTTGCACCTGGCAAAGTGGCGCGATATCTGCGAAGCAATTCTCCCTTTAGTGAATCTGCCCCTGTGTGTAGGGTTGCCACCTGTCCAGTTTTGGATCATACAGTTTAGTTTTACATGGGTTCTTTGCTTCAGAACTACTGGTCTGGAATGCAGAAGTCTGAACCCCAGATTGGACTCTGCAATGACTGACATGCAATTCAACCAATCACAGGATGTTGTCATAACCCCCTTCTGACATCACTCGCCTGCTTTTTAACATCATTTTCCCACCCTTGGACTTATCTTTTCCTGCCCCTCTCGCCCAATCTGTTGATACAAAGTGGCATCAGAATTGAATCAGCCCTGAAACATCCAATTCTGTAACAGATTTGACCTCACTTTCTGATAATGGTTTGATTATTTCCCACAACCCCTAAACACCAGCCCAAATCCCACTGAGCATGTGCAGTGCCACTGACCCACAAAAGATCAGAAGGAAGGGAGCAACTGTGAAGGCTGGCAGCATTACTATTAGGGTGGTACAGTAAATTCCGTTTATAAATGATAGCATTTCTAGTCACCATTTTTGTAGGCTTTATTTCTCATTTAAACATTGGGTCCTCCATCATTTCCTCTCCTGTAAAGCAGTTACAACATGTGGGAAAGAGTGAATGACACTTGGACACTATGGTTTCTTTGTATTTTGCAAGCGATGTTGCGCTCGTGATTTATTCCAAATATCCGCAAGGGCCACGGATGAAATCATGGGGTTATTCCTTACAGGCTTTAATCTGCACGACAGAGGAACGTCACTTAATTCAATTATATGCAAATCCAGAGTGGGGTAATGAATGCCGCATGTTCTAACATCAGGCACATACTTCATGGCATATCTGTTTGATATTTATTATCTGGCCTCCATTAAAGGGGCTTAATCCGCCACTCTGCAAATTATTTAAAATGACGGAGGTGCAATAAATGAGAAAAAAAGGGCAATGGCTTAAGCACTTCATCTGTTGTAGAATTACATTCCCACACCCCCCCCCCAGCCAACCAAGTGATAACAAGAGGGATTTTGGGAGCTGTAGTTCTTCAGGTTTCATCTATGCCAATATATAATATGCCGTGTGAAGGTGGAGAACTTGTCCTCCAATCCATATTAGAACCATATTCTGAATTCTGTCCCAGTCACGTGGTCTTCCGAGTCAATATAGGGGAAATTCTTGATCTTGGGGGGTGCAAGTGAAAAGCTGTCAAACCCCCCATTTTTTCAGGAGTTACCAGATTCTGACCTCCACCCCATATTTTCCCATCTTCAGCATTCCATCTGTCAATTTTGGATAATTTGTGGTCAAAAAGCCGATATCGCATGCCCAGGGTCATCAGCAGAGTGATGTGCTATTGTTTGGATCATGAGCTGATCCACGCCTTCTCCATACTTTTTTTCTTGCCATCATTCTGCTTGAGGTTTATCTTGGTTTCATCTGTCTAAAGAATGTTTTTCCAGAACTGTGCTGGCTTTTTTAGATGTTTTTTAGCAGTCCAATGTAGCCTTTCTATTCTTGATGCTTATGAGTGGCTTGTACCTTGCAGTGCACCCTCTGTATTTACTTTCATGCAGTCTTCTCTTTATGGTAGACTTGGATATGGAGACTCTACCTCCTGGAGACTGTTCTTCACTTGTTTGGCTCTTGTGAAGGGCTTTCTCTTCACCATGGAAATGATTCTGAGATCATCCACCACTGTTGTCTTCCGTGGAGGTCCAGGTCCTTTTGCGTTGCTGAGTTCACCAGTGATTTCTTTCTTTCTCAGGGAGTTTTTGCCTCTCCTAATATTGGAGCAATTATTTGGATGAGTTTTTTCTGTTTTTGCAGCTTAAGGATGACTTGTTTCACCTGCATGGAGAGCTCCTTTGTCCTCATGTTGTCTGTTCCACATACACCCCCCCCCTCAAATCAACTCCAGGGCTTTTATCTGCTTCATTGATAATGACGAAGGAATTGCCCCCACCTGCCCATGAAATAGCCTTTGACTCAATGGTCCAATTACTTTTGAGCCCCTGAAATGAAGTGATTGTGTTAAAAAAAGGCTTTAGTTCCTCACATTTTTCTGCAATCTTTTTGTTCAACCCACTGAATTAAAGCTGAAAGTCTGCAGTTCAACTGCATCTGAGTTGTTTCAGTTAAACTTCATTGTGGTCATGTACAGAACCAAAATTAGAAAGAAAAGTTGTCTCTGCCCAAATATTTATGAGCCTAACTGTATAATATGCCATGTGAAGGTGGGGAACTTGTCCTCCAATCCATGTTAGAAGTTCTGAATTTTGTCCCCGTTACGTGGTCTTCCAAGTCTTGAATTCTTGATCTTGGGGGGTGTAAGTGCAAAACTGTCAACCCCCCCTAATTTTTCAAGAACAGATTCTGACCTCTGCTCCCTATTTTCCCATCCTCAGCATTCCATCTGTCAATTTTGGATGATTTGCGGTCAAACATCTGATATTGCATGCCCATGGTCATCAGCAGAGTGATGTATACAGCATGGAATCTGTAGCCTCAGGTGTGGATGCGTCCATTTGAATGACGTTGCATTTGAATGATGTCGCATTTGAATGACATTGCATCTGAATGACGTTGCATCTGAATGACGTTGCATTTGAATGACATCGCTTGCACCTACATCACTTCCGATGCTAATGATGAGGGAAAATGGCAAAAAAAATAGGCGAAACGCATTGAAGTCAATAGGCATCAACATTTTTTTACGTAGAACCATTTTTTTCTCACTACAAATGCATTAAAGTCAATGGGCGTTTTTCTTTTTTTTTTTTTTGTGCAGAATTTTGCCGCCAATCCATGCCTGGCCCTGTTGTTTCTGTAATATCCTGCGGCATCTGAGTGCTTAGTATAGTGCTAACTGCTCACAGAATCAGTGCTGGCAATGTTGATGCTGGGAGACAGGATAAAGCAGGAGTACCTCCACTTACCCACCCCACATAGAGGCAATTAATAATACCCTGATTATGCTGCTGATATAGAAAAAGAAAGCTGACCCGAAGCAGGTGAGAGTCTTCCAGTATTAGAACCTGAGACCTACACAAGTGTATTCCAAGAGGGTTCAGCTCTCCACATGGAGTGTGTGAAGGTAAATTTGATTAAATCCGGGACTGGCCGTGCAAAAAAAATCAAAACAGCAAGAAAAATTAGTATGTCTTCATTTAATTAGAGACACAATACAGCATGAAGTATTCAGTTTATTTTACCCCCACCATTATAAGTTTTCGTGCGGAGGGTCAGATATATCTAACAGATGTGCAGACTGCTCTGCTTTCAGCAGAAAAAATAATCAGATTTAACAAAACCAAAAAGGAAAACAATTGCCTGCAATGAGCAGATACTGTATGTCTAGAAATATCTCATTGCTTCCAGATTTTGCCCATTATGCATCTATGACCCATTTTCTGAAACCCAGGAATGAGTTGTGTGGATTCTCACCACTAGGGGGCAGTTACTTATGGGCTGGATAAAGAAAGTGCCAATGTCTTGCGAGATGCACAAATACTGCCTCTGAGATTCACTTGACACAATGACAGTTACACAGAACTATAAACCCAGTGAGAATGAGGAATGAATGGATATTGGGAAGTTGTATCAGGAGTCAGAAGCAGCAGTGCAGAGAAAGGGACAGACACAATGACAGTTACACAGAACTATAAACCCAGTGAGAATGAGGAATGAATGGATATTGGGAAGTTGTATCAGGAGTCAGAGGCAGCAGTGCAGAGAAAGGGACAGACACAATGACAGTTACACAGAACTATAAACCCAGTGAGAATGAGGAATGAATGGATATTGGGAAGTTGTATCAGGAGTCAGAAGCAGCAGTGCAGAGAAGAGAAAGGGACAGACACAATGACAGTTACACAGAACTATAAACCCAGTGAGAATGAGGAATGAATGGATATTGGGAAGTTGTATCAGGAGTCAGAAGCAGCAGTGCAGAGATGAGAAAGGGACAGACACAATGACAGTTACACAGAACTATAAACCCAGTGAGAATGAGGAATGAATGGATATTGGGAAGTTGTATCAGGAGTCAGAGGCAGCAGTGCAGAGAAAGGGACAGACACAATGACAGTTACACAGAACTATAAACCCAGTGAGAATGAGGAATGAATGGATATTGGGACGTTGTATCAGGAGTCAGAAGCAGCAGTGCAGAGAAAGGGACAGATACAATGACAGTTACACAGAACTATAAACCCAGTGAGAATGAGGAATGAATGGATATTGGGAAGTTGTATCAGGAGTCAGAAGCAGCAGTGCAGAGAAAGGGACAGATACAATGACAGTTACACAGAACTATAAACCCAGTGAGAATGAGGAATGAATGGATATTGGGAAGTTGTATCAGGAGTCAGAAGCAGCAGTGCAGAGAAAGGGACAGACACAATGACAGTTACACAGAACTATAAACCCAGTGAGAATGAGGAATGAATGGATATTGGGAAGTTGTATCAGGAGTCAGAGGCAGCAGTGCAGAGAAAGGGACAGACACAATGACAGTTACACAGAACTATAAACCCAGTGAGAATGAGGAATGAATGGATATTGGGAAGTTGTATCAGGAGTCAGAAGCAGCAGTGCAGAGAAAGGGACAGACACAATGACAGTTACACAGAACTATAAACCCAGTGAGAATGAGGAATGAATGGATATTGGGAAGTTGTATCAGGAGTCAGAGGCAGCAGTGCAGAGAAGAGAAAGGGACAGACACAATGACAGTTACACAGAACTATAAACCCAGTGAGAATGAGGAATGAATGGATATTGGGAAGTTGTATCAGGAGTCAGAAGCAGCAGTGCAGAGAAGAGAAAGGGACAGACACAATGACAGTTACACAGAACTATAAACCCAGTGAGAATGAGGAATGAATGGATATTGGGAAGTTGTATCAGGAGTCAGAGGCAGCAGTGCAGAGAAAGGGACAGACACAATGACAGTTACACAGAACTATAAACCCAGTGAGAATGAGGAATGAATGGATATTGGGACGTTGTATCAGGAGTCAGAAGCAGCAGTGCAGAGAAAGGGACAGATACAATGACAGTTACACAGAACTATAAACCCAGGGAGAATGAGGAATGAATGGATATTGGGAAGTTGTATCAGGAGTCAGAAGCAGCAGTGCAGAGAAGAGAAAGCGACAGACACAATGACAGTTACACAGAACTATAAACCCAGTGAGAATGAGGAATGAATGGATATTGGGAAGTTGTATCAGGAGTCAGAAGCAGCAGTGCAGAGAAAGGGACAGACACAATGACAGTTACACAGAACTATAAACCCAGTGAGAATGAGGAATGAATGGATATTGGGAAGTTGTATCAGGAGTCAGAGGCAGCAGTGCAGAGAAAGGGGCAGACAGAATGGATATTGGGACATTGCTTAAATGTTTTTTGGTGAAGATCCCCTTTTTGCAAATATTTATTCTACATTTATCTTTTGATTACATTGTATCACTTATTTCTCTTTTTTATTGCTTGAGTCCCACAGGGATGACATGATTGGTAGAAAGGTTTATTTCTTGTCCCCGCCTCCTGCCTATACCTATTTCTGCAAATCTGTTGCTTTTGCCGTGTGTCATACAGTAGTGCTGAGCAGCTTTGCGGTTTGGTTACCTTTATAACATTGGTGCCTCTTGCACTTGTGTTGGCACATTATAAATCACAAAAACTTTTAATGTTTCCTTATCCCAAAGTGCCGGCTATAAACAAGTCACCTATAAAGCAGGACCTTATGGCACAGGCAGTGAGCGCGGTTACCTGAGATTGGCCCTCAGTAATGGCATTGGGGTGATGGTTTCATGGAATGTGCAAAGTCTGGAAACAATATTAATGTGGGATCAGTGTAGGGGCCACAAATCAAACATACAATGTCATCTGTTCAAGGGTATTTGTGTGTTTAAAGTGCGCCCTTACTGTAAAGATCACGTTGTGTCTGCAGGGACTTCGCTTTCCATCTGGGAAATTTAAACCACATTTAAAATTATTGCCTAAATCCTGCCCTAATCTCCTGCGTAATCCTCGCCCTCCAGAGCCAATCGCATTTCCATAACCGTACAAATAAGTGTGTGACTTTACTGCTCTTATATCAGGGTGTTGTGGGGGGCAAGGGTGAGCGCAGGGCCTACATTTCATTCTTTATATGGTATTTCCTATAATGTCTTCCAGTAAAAGCCAAAAGTAAAAAGGATTTTTATATTTATATCATTTCGGACAAAATTCAGACATCGCTCAATTTTGTAAACGTTGTTCCTGGGTATGGTGCAGTAATTGTGGGATAATGTGAATGATAAGATTATATTGGTGACAAGTAGGGTTGCCACCCGGCCAGTATTTTTCCGGCCTAGCCAGTAACACACCTGCCAAGGCCAGGGCCGGTATTACAAATTTACCGACAATGTAGTTGCCGGTAAATTTGTAATACCCTTTAAAAAGCCCTTGGGCCGCTCCCAATTCGCTCAAAACTTACCTTTTTGGCCTTCTGGCCATCACGCGGTGTGACTCCGCCCCCTTTTGCAGCATATTATGTGGCTCCACCCCCTTTTGCGGCATATTATGTGGCTCTGCCCCCTTTTGCATCACGGACCTCCCCTTTTGTTCCCGCCACCACCACTGGCCAGTAATAACTTTCTAAAATTCTGGCAACCCTAGTGCCAAGTGAAAGGGGCAGTGACTGTGTAATATCATCTGTTTTAAGATAAGTTGGTGCCAGGGGCGTAACTACAGAGGAAGGAGACCATTCAGCTGCAGGGGGGCCCAGGAGGAATAGGGGCCCCATATACAATTCCAATAAATATTAATAAAACTGCTCACCTCTATACATTTTGGGGGCCTGAAATATCTAGTTACTCCACTGGTTGGTGCCATCAGTGGGAGAGTCTGTAACTGTAGAATTCTGGCAAAGTTGAGTTCAATAAGTCAAATAGATTTTTTTGGGCAACAGTAGGACCCCATTTTTTGATTTTTCGGTGGACCAGGAAAATATGGGGAAATGTAAAACCAGGGAAATGCGTTGAAGCAACTTATTCTTTAAAAACTCAACAGATATAAGCACCAGAGCCAGTTTTACAATACAATAGTTATTTATTTAAACTTGGTTTTTTTCCTCAATTTTATTAAAAAAAATCCCAGACTCCTTAATTTACAAAAAATCGGAATGAAAAAAAAGCACGCATGGGAAAAGTTGCAACAAAATCATGAGACAATTCGAATCGTCCGACTTTTTCGAATTGTTGCTCGAAAAACCAGAGTCAAAATGCCCGAAGATCATGAAGACGAGACACATCTTCCAATTGTAAAAGGGAGGCCTGCCATTGACTTCTACAGGACTTTGACAAGTTTTCACTGGACTGTTTTTGGATTTGAATTTGTTGCAGTTTTGTGGCATAATAAATCCTGAAAAAGTCAGAATTTCCTGTGACTTTTTCAAATTTTTTGAGACAAAAAGACAGACAACAAAATTTGAACTTTAATAAATGTGGTCCTTAGGGGCCTATTTATGAAGCCTCAATTTTTTTTCTGGTCGATTTTTTTTAAAGGCAAAACAAAACCTTTTATTATGCTCATAAACTGCTTAAAAATCATGTAATCATGTTAAAATCTTGTAAAAGACAATAGGAGATGAATTTAATTTAATGATGCCAATCGCTGATAGCCACATCATCAGTTCCACCCCTGACATCATCAGCCCTGCCCCTGACATCACCAACATGCTCCCCCTACATCACTGGCCCATCCCCGATGTCATCGGCCCTGCTTCCTGGTCATTTTCCCCAAAATGAAAAGATGGCAACCCTAATGTTCCAATCCCCCTGGAACTATCCCTCCTAACTGGTGGGTCTAGGCTGGCCCTGTTTGGTATCATTAGGAAGCACGTGATCTCATTACCAATATATGTGTGTTATGAGGATGTGAATCCTATGACTGAGGAGATATGGATTCTTTCCTATAATACAAATATATTCTCATAACTGTCCCCCCCAGCATGTACTTATGACGCTTATTTATCAAAATCCAAAAATGTTCTCACTATTTTCTTAAAACCACTCTGACCAAATCCACACAGACTTTTCCCTCTTATTTATCAATAAATATTCACAAAAATTTCTTGCGTGGGAAAAGACTCCATAAAATCGTGAAAAAAATCGGAATCAACTGTTTTTTGTATTTGTTTTTGGATGCAGCAAATTTTTCAGATTTGACACAGAAAACCGGAGATTTTTTTGAATTTGACTCCTGAAACCCACAATATCTTTGGATTATTGAAGGAAACCCAGCGCAAATCATGATACAACTCGGCAGCTCTGAGTTGGAGTACTTTTTTATTCAGACTTTTAACACCATTGGGGTTTCTTAAATCTTGAAAAATTCAATTTTTTTCCCTTTAAACGACCAGAAAAAATCAGACTTTGATAAATAACCCCCTATACGTTAGAAAAATCATGCAATTATGTTGTCCAAAAATCGAAGAAATATCAATAACTGTGGGAAAATAGGATTTTCTGCCGAACGTATTTTCTTTACAATAGATTTAGGAATGTGGAGATGTTGAGCTTCACACACAGACTCTGCATTAAATGCAACGAGGAGAACATAGGACTCACTACTTACTGATGTTGGACAGCAATTTGTATACTAATAAATCAGTAGAACTCTGCCAAGTTGGACTTGATAATGAATCGTTCAGTTGGCATTTTCCCTTTCCAGAAGTACATGAAGCAGTAAAACCGCCCTGTCTGGGCACTGAGCAGAGTCCCGTTGTGTAGAGAAGTGACTACCCAAGCGTGACCAAGGTCATTCCATCTTCCAGGAGTGAACGTTGGCAGGAGAAGCCTCAACAGTGAACTATAAAGCAATTTCCAAGACGTTATTATTTGTAATTATCATTTATTAGATTTATTGGCAGCTTTTGGCATGTTGAAGAGTGCGTAGCCAAGTATTCCTGACAACTCTTAGATTTCTATGTACCTTAATATCCCTAGAAATGAGTTAATGCACCTGGTGTGCAAAGTTGCTTTTTATAAGGGTGTCTGCCCTGCATAGCCCCAGACATCTGCGGTTACTCAGATAAACACCTATAAATGTACCTTTTGCTTGTGCAGTAGCTCCAGCAACCTTTAGGAAGGGACTATGGGGTATATTTCTATAGGATTTTTGAAAGGCTATTTATCAATGGGTAAAAGTGAAAGTTCATCCTTTTAACTTCAATCTTTGATAAATATACCCCTCTGACTATAGGGAAACATGATGCCTATAGTAACAGTGGATAATAGTCTCTGGGAAGGGAGTGTGACTGTGGGATAGCAGGTATAGTAGGGAGAGATGGTGCCTATAGTAACAGTGGGATAATAGTCTCTGGGAAGGGAGTGTGACTGTGGGATAGCAGGTATAGTAGGGAGAGATGGTGCCTATAGTAACAGTGGGATAATAGTCTCTGGGAAGGGAGTGTGACTGTGGGATAGCAGGTATAGTAGGGAGAGCTGGTGTCTATAGTAACAGTGGATAATAATCTCTGTGAAGGGAGTGTGACTGTGGGATAGCAGGTATAGTAGGGAGAGATGGTGTCTATAGTAACAGTGGATAATAGTCTCTGGGAAGGGAGTGTGACTGTGGGATATCAGATATAGTAGGGAGAGATGGTGCCTATAGTAACAGTGGGATAATAGTCTCTGGGAAGGGAGTGTGACTGTGGGATAGCAGGTATAGTAGGGAGAGCTGGTGTCTATAGTAACAGTGGATAATAATCTCTGTGAAGGGAGTGTGACTGTGGGATAGCAGGTATAGTAGGGAGAGATGTGCCTATAGTAACAGTGAGATAATAATCTCTGGGAAGGGAGTGTGACTGTGGGATAGCAGGTATAGTAGGGAGAGATGGTGTCTATAGTAACAGTGGATAATAGTCTCTGGGAAGGGAGTGTGACTGTGGGATAGCAGATATAGTAGGGAGAGATGTGCCTATAGTAACAGTGAGATAATAATCTCTGGGAAGGGAGTGTGACTGTGGGATAGCAGGTATAGTAGGGAGAGATGGTGTCTATAGTAACAGTGGACAATAGTCTCTGGGAAGGGAGTGTGACTGTGGGATAGCAGGTATAGTAGGGAGAGATGGTGTCTATAGTAACAGTGGGATAATAGTCTCTGGGAAGGGAGTGTGACTGTGGGATACCAGGTATAGTAGGGAGAGATGGTGTCTATAGTAACAGTGGATAATAGTCCCTGGAAGGGAGTGTGACTGTGGGATAGCAGGTATAGTAGGGAGAGATGGTGTCTATAGTAACAGTGGATAATAGTCTCTGGGAAGGGAGTGTGACTGTGGGATAGCAGGTATAGTAGGGAGAGATGGTGTCTATAGTAACAGTGGATAATAGTCTCTGGGAAGGGAGTGTGACTGTGGGATAGCAGGTATAGTAGGGAGAGATGGTGTCTATAGTAACAGTGGATAATAGTCCCTGTGAAGGGAGTGTGACTGTGGGATAGCAGGTATAGTAGGGAGAGATGGTGTCTATAGTAACAGTGGATAATAGTCTCTGGGAAGGGAGTGTGACTGTGGGATATCAGATATAGTAGGGAGAGATGGTGCCTATAGTAACAGTGGGATAATAGTCTCTGGGAAGGGAGTGTGACTGTGGGATAGCAGGTATAGTAGGGAGAGCTGGTGTCTATAGTAACAGTGGATAATAATCTCTGTGAAGGGAGTGTGACTGTGGGATAGCAGGTATAGTAGGGAGAGATGTGCCTATAGTAACAGTGAGATAATAATCTCTGGGAAGGGAGTGTGACTGTGGGATAGCAGGTATAGTAGGGAGAGATGGTGTCTATAGTAACAGTGGATAATAGTCTCTGGGAAGGGAGTGTGACTGTGGGATAGCAGATATAGTAGGGAGAGATGTGCCTATAGTAACAGTGAGATAATAATCTCTGGGAAGGGAGTGTGACTGTGGGATAGCAGGTATAGTAGGGAGAGATGGTGTCTATAGTAACAGTGGACAATAGTCTCTGGGAAGGGAGTGTGACTGTGGGATAGCAGGTATAGTAGGGAGAGATGGTGTCTATAGTAACAGTGGGATAATAGTCTCTGGGAAGGGAGTGTGACTGTGGGATACCAGGTATAGTAGGGAGAGATGGTGTCTATAGTAACAGTGGATAATAGTCCCTGGAAGGGAGTGTGACTGTGGGATAGCAGGTATAGTAGGGAGAGATGGTGTCTATAGTAACAGTGGATAATAGTCTCTGGGAAGGGAGTGTGACTGTGGGATAGCAGGTATAGTAGGGAGAGATGGTGTCTATAGTAACAGTGGATAATAGTCTCTGGGAAGGGAGTGTGACTGTGGGATAGCAGGTATAGTAGGGAGAGATGGTGTCTATAGTAACAGTGGATAATAGTCCCTGGGAAGGGAGTGTGACTGTGGGATAGCAGGTATAGTAGGGAGAGATGGTGTCTATAGTAACAGTGGATAATAGTCTCTGGGAAGGGAGTGTGACCATGGGATAGCAGGTATAGTAGGGAGAGATGTGTCTATAGTAACAGTGGATAATAGTCTCTGGGAAGGGAGTGTGACTGTGGGATAGCAGGTATAGTAGGGAGAGATGGTGTCTATAGTAACAGTGGACAATAGTCTCTGGGAAGGGAGTGTGACTGTGGAATAGCAGGTATAGTAGGGAGAGATGGTGCCTATAGTAACAGTGGATAATAGTCTCTGGGAAGGGAGTGTGACTGTGGGATAGCAGATATAGTAGGGAGAGATGTGCCTATAGTAACAGTGAGATAATAGTCTCTGGGAAGGGAGTGTGACTGTGGGATAGCAGGTATAGTAGGGAGAGATGTGTCTATAGTAACAGTGGACAATAGTCTCTGGGAAGGGAGTGTGACTGTGGGATAGCAGGTATAGTAGGGAGAGATGGTGTCTATAGTAACAGTGGGATAATAGTCTCTGGGAAGGGAGTGTGAAGGGAGAGTGAAGGAAGCTGCTGTGTAGCCATGGGGGCAGCCATTCAAGCACAGGATACACAGTAGATAACAGATAAGTACTACTATAGTTTATATAAACAAGCTGCTGTGTAGCCATGGGGGCAGCCATTCAAGCACAGGATACACAGTAGATAACATATAAGTACTACTATAGTTTATATAAACAAGCTGCTGTGTAGCTACGGGGGCAGCCATTCAAGCACAGGATACACATTAGATAACAGATAAGTACTACTATAGTTTATATAAACAAGCTGCTGTGTAGCCATGGGGGCAGCCATTCAAGCACAGGATACACAGTAGATAACAGATAAGTACTACTATAGTTTATATAAACAAGCTGCTGTGTAGCTACGGGGGCAGCCATTCAAGCACAGGATACACGGTAGATAACAGATAAGTACTACTATAGTTTATATAAACAAGCTGCTGTGTAGCCATGGGGGGCAGCCATTCAAGCACAGGATACACGGTAGATAACAGATAAGTACTACTATAGTTTATATAAACAAGCTGCTGTGTAGCCATGGGGGCAGCCATTCAAGCACAGGATACACAGTAGATAACAGATAAGTACTACTATAGTTTATATAAACAAGCTGCTGTGTAGCCATGGGGGCAGCCATTCAAGCACAGGATACACAGTAGATAACAGATAAGTACTACTATAGTTTATATAAACAAGCTGCTGTGTAGCCATGGGGGCAGCCATTCAAGCACAGGATACACAGTAGATAACAGATAAGTACTACTATAGTTTATATAAACAAGCTGCTGTGTAGCTACGGGGGCAGCCATTCAAGCACAGGATACACGGTAGATAACAGATAAGTACTACCATAGTTTATATAAACAAGCTGCTGTGTAGCTACGGGGGCAGCCATTCAAGCACAGGATACACGGTAGATAACAGATAAGTACTACTATAGTTTATATAAACAAGCTGCTGTGTAGCTACGGGGGCAGCCATTCAAGCACAGGATACACAGTAGATAACAGATACGTACTACTATAGTTTATATAAACAAGCTGCTGTGTAGCCATGGGGGCAGCCATTCAAGCACAGGATACACAGTAGATAACAGATAAGTACTACTATATTTTATATAAACAAGCTGCTGTGTAGCCATGGGGGCAGCCATTCAAGCACAGGATACACAGTAGATAACAGATAAGTACTACTATAGTTTATATAAACAAGCTGCTGTGTAGCTACGGGGGCAGCCATTCAAGCACAGGATACACGGTAGATAACAGATAAGTACTACTATAGTTTATATAAACAAGCTGCTGTGTAGCCATGGGGGCAGCCATTCAAGCACAGGATACACAGTAGATAACAGATAAGTACTACTATAGTTTATATAAACAAGCTGCTGTGTAGCCATGGGGGCAGCCATTCAAGCACAGGATACACAGTAGATAACAGATAAGTACTACTATAGTTTATATAAACAAGCTGCTGTGTAGCCATGGGGGCAGCCATTCAAGCACAGGATACACAGTAGATAACAGATAAGTACTACTATAGTTTATATAAACAAGCTGCTGTGTAGCTACGGGGGCAGCCATTCAAGCACAGGATACACGGTAGATAACAGATAAGTACTACCATAGTTTATATAAACAAGCTGCTGTGTAGCTACGGGGGCAGCCATTCAAGCACAGGATACACGGTAGATAACAGATAAGTACTACTATAGTTTATATAAACAAGCTGCTGTGTAGCTACGGGGGCAGCCATTCAAGCACAGGATACACAGTAGATAACAGATACGTACTACTATAGTTTATATAAACAAGCTGCTGTGTAGCCATGGGGGCAGCCATTCAAGCACAGGATACACAGTAGATAACAGATAAGTACTACTATAGTTTATATAAACAAGCTGCTGTGTAGCCATGGGGGCAGCCATTCAAGCACAGGATACACAGTAGATAACAGATAAGTACTACTATAGTTTATATAAACAAGCTGCTGTGTAGCTACGGGGGCAGCCATTCAAGCACAGGATACACGGTAGATAACAGATAAGTACTACTATAGTTTATATAAACAAGCTGCTGTGTAGCCATGGGGGCAGCCATTCAAGCACAGGATACACAGTAGATAACAGATAAGTACTACTATAGTTTATATAAACAAGCTGCTGTGTAGCCATGGGGGCAGCCATTCAAGCACAGGATACACAGTAGATAACAGATAAGTACTACTATAGTTTATATAAACAAGCTGCTGTGTAGCCATGGGGGCAGCCATTTAAGCCATTCAGAAAATCTGCCACAACTAAGATGTTTGTTAGTTTAAGCCCAGAGCTTTGAATGCACCAAAAGACTATTTTGCCCATCTGTCCCACAAATATGAATTGTAAGGACAGAGTTTCAGGAGAACATTGACCATTGTTTTTTTTCCTCCAAAATGTAACATATGGAGACGGCTCCTTGATAGCAATGAATGAATTTTTTTCCAGGCATGGATTGGCGGCGAAATTCCGCACTTTGCCATCTGCAAATTTTTTTGCAAAGCTGTGTAGAATTTTTTTGCGAGAATTTTTTTTTTTGAAGCCTATTGGCTGCAATGTGTTTTGCAAGTATTTTGCCGTTGTTTGAAAACTTTTTTGCAGTTTTGCGAATTCTTTGGTCAGATCCAGCTCATCGCTACTCCTTCATGTTCATGTAGTAACTAATTATACCGACGAATAATTAAATATTATAATACGGGTATGGAATCTATTATCCAGAAGCCCATTATCCAGCAAGCTCTGAATTATGGAGTCTCCAAATAACTGAAATTTTTAAAAAAGATGTCCTTTTTTCTGTAATACAGGTCTCCAAATAATCCAAATTTTTTAAAAATTTGTATGGGATGGGACCTGTTATCCAGAATGCTCAGGACCTGGTGTTTTCCAGATAACAGATCTTTTCATAATTTGGATTTTCATAACTTAAGTCTACTAGAAAATCATTTGAATATTTAATAAAGCCAATAGGCTGGTTTTGCTTCCAATAAGGATTAATTATATCTTAGTTGGGATCAAGAACAAGTTACTGTTTTATTATTACAGAGAAAAAGGAAATACTTTTTAAAAATTTGAATTAATTTAATAAAATGGAGTCTATGGGAGTCGGCCTTTCTGTGATTCGGAGCTTTTTGGATAACGGGTTTCCGGATAACGGATCCCATGTAATAAAGCAGTAGCTTGTACTTGATCCCAACTAAGATATAATTACTGTAATCCTTATTGGAAGCAAAACCAGCCTCTTGGGTTTATTTAATATTAACATGATTTTCTAGTTTGAAGATCCAAATTATAGAAAGATCTATTGTCCAGAAAACCCCAGGTCCCAGGCATTCTGGATAACAGGTCCTATCCCTGTATTGACATTATGATTTGAGAAGCATTTGTAAATAGTTCATGTACAAGACTAAGGCTAAATAAAAACTTCCAGATGGTGTGAATGGAAAAATTCTGTTTGCTTAAGTAAATGGGAACACATCCAAGAGGGGCACTTAAAAATAATAATAATAATAATAATAATAATCATAATAATCATAATAATCATAATAACAATAATAATAATAATAATAGGTCTGTGTTGGTTGAATGAAGGGGCCAGACCTATAAAATGACACCCCACTCTCAAATGCCGAAATAAAACATTAGCCCAATATCAGTGATGAACCATTCTCTAGATTCTCTAGATCGTACTCTGGAATTTTTTCCATGCAGTGCGGGATCATGAAACTTGTCCAGCGTTCCAAGGATTTGGAGTCTTTATTTGTGTAAATCTGTAGGAAGTTTGTCTTCCATGCGCCTGAAGACTGAACCAGCAGCCGAGAGGTAACACGATCACCTATCAGTCAGTGGATTCGCTTTCCTACTGCTAGTCGGGAATTGGAAGCATTTGCTATTTAGAAATCGAATTTCCTAAATGAATAATGGGAACATGGAAAAAGTTAATATATCAAATTAACTGTATTAATCTGTTGACGGCGAGAGAAACCAGAGCTGATGTTTTGCAGCAAAATGTCTGTCCGTTTGCGAATCAATTCTGCCTGTTCTGTACCGGGAGCCAAATTGATGGGAATGTTCAGGATCTGCCGTTTGTTCCGGTCTCTTGTAAACTCGACTCAAACAAATCGGGCAGAGAGGACACTTCCTAAGCCTCTTGTCTGTCCAGTGCCAAAAAGAAAACATTTTTTATTTTACTAGACTTGTAACTCTGCACTACTATATAACAATTGAGCTCAGGACCAGAGAGTTTTTCAGGTGCTGAACATGATCATGGAAAACAAAAGTGCCAGCCAATGATTATAGGTCGCCTTCCCAACTGTCAGCATTTACTCGCTATCCTTTCCACACTCAGGCCCGGACTGGCAATCTGTGAGTTGTGGCAAATGCCAAAAGGGATGCTGTAAGTTCCCATAGATGGTCACTATTTATTGGGCTGCTGGGGGGGCTGCTTGGAATGCCAGGGCCTATTTTGATTCCCAGTTCGGACCTTCCACTAAAAGGAAGGGATCTCTCTGTCTAATTCCCTCTGTCACTCACTCTTATTTAGGTTGGTTAGTGTAAAGCTGACTATGCCAAGTATGTACTAGGGAGACCTTAGAGAATGTTTAATGGAGAACTAAAGCTCAAAAAAGTAGGCTAGAAATGCAGCACCTTATGTTTTGGACTTCTATACGAGCCCAAGTGTTACGTATAGTAACCAAAATCCAGGTCCCCAAACCCCAAGGTCCCGGCCTCAGCTCACACTTCCGCCTACTTGGATGCCATCAGCTCTTAAAGTGAGAGGACCAGGGAGAGAGTTCTGGGCAGACAAGGGAACTAGGGAACTAGGAGTGTGGTCCTGGAACAGGCCGGCCAATACCAATCTGGCAGAGTGGTACCAAATCAGGAGGCAAGAGTGTATTCGAGGTCACAGGATGGGTCAAACACACCAGTAGCGCAGTACAGAATTGTAATCCAACAGGCAAGAGTCAGGCCAGTCAGCAAACTTAGACAAGGTCAGGGATATGCAAGGTCAAGAACAGGTTAAACAATCGCATCCAGGAAGTATTAGAAATAGACCTACATTGGGCAATGAAATATTCGCTGAGGCCCCTTTAAATATTTGGATAACGCGCCAAACGTGATGCCGTCGGATGCAAGGATTGCGCCAAAAGCCTGAGTTGGCGATTGTGCACCATTTGCACATTGGCGCATGAAGACCACCCGCACCACTAGACCACCAGGTACACCAAGGCCCCCAGAACCCTTTAGCAGTAAAGTCTGTGTCTCCAAAGATGCCCCAGTAGCTCCTCATCTTCTTTTCTGCTGATTCACTGCACATGCTCTGTGCTGCTGTCACTTGCCTATGCTTAGGGGCCACTCGTTATATGCACTATATATACAATGTAACAGTAACTATATACAGTATATACAATGTAACAGTCGATATATTCAGTATATACAATGTAACAGTCACTATACATAGTATATACAATGTAACAGTCACTATATACAGTATATACAATGTAACAGTCACTATATACAATGTAACAGTCACTATATACAGTATATACAATGTAAAAGTCACTATATACAGCAAATATATACAATATACAAGGTTGATTCAGGTAGAATAGAAATCAGTGCAGTTGGCATCAGAATTGATTCATAATCAGCCCTGTATCATCAGCTTTAGTGATGGGCGAATTTATTGGCGTTTCGCTGCCAGCGAATAAATTCGTGAAACGCCCGCGAAAATTCGCAGCAAAAATTTGCCAGCGTCAAAATTTTTTTTTTCGAAAAAACGGACGCCGGTGAAAAAAATGAGACGCCAGTGCAGTTTCGCGAATTTTTCGCCTTTTCGCGAATTTTGTGCGAAATTCGCTAATTTTTCGGCCATCACTAATCAGCTTCTCTGACAGATGTGACATCACTCTCTGCTTGATGATTTCCCATAATTCCTAATCTTAGCTCCTCCCCAGAGCCCACTGAGCATGTGCAGTGCCACTGACTCACACTAACAAGATCAGGAGATGGGGAACTGCTGGGGGCACCCGTGAAGCCCTGCACCATTGCTGTTATAGGGCTGCTACAGTAAGTTCAGTATATAAAATACAGCATTTCTAGCATAAGTCCCTATTTAAAGATTATATTATTATTATATTTCCTCTACAGACTTTGGTAGAAGAGACAGTACCCTCCTTATTTCTGTGCCACCTCTCTCTTTATAGCGTCTGCTAAACACTTAATAATTTGACAACACATTTTCCTTGAGGCTCTAATTCTTTTAATTTGCTTTTTTTTTTTCAAGTCTGTGGAAAATGCAAATTGCAAATCATATCCTTGGCTCGTGCTTTAGTCATTTCGATTTGAAAGCTATTATTGAAGCGTTTGTTGGACGGATGGAAAATAACGTGACGCTCTGGGAATACGCTTCATTGTCGCCGTTAACTTTCTCATTTAAATCGAGCTTCCCAAACATCCCAGCCCCACGGAGATTATTACTACAGATCCGCTTTCAAAGCATTCATATGCACTTCTGTTTTTCTGCATGATATTCATGAACTGATTTGTAAAATGCTAAACAATTATTGAGTCTATTATACTGAAATATGTTATTCTAAAAATCCCATAATATGGCGCTGCTCTTGCCAATACAGACAGATCTAATTAAGGAACAATTTCTTCATTTTGGACTGATTTGCTTGTACTCGGGGATACAAAGACACTATGTGGGACATTCACTAAGATTCGTTGTTGCGGCAGCGTCCGCTTCGGCGCACTTCGCCAGGCGTATTTTCACCAGCGCTACGCAAATTCACTAAAATCCGAAGTTGCGCTCAGGGGAAGTGTAAGGTTGCGAAGTTGCGCTAGCGTTAATTCGCCAAGCAAAGCGAAGTTACGCTAGCGATGCTTAATTTGCATACGGCGCCAAATTGAAGTTACAATGGAGGTATATGTAGCAGCACTACACAAGCCTGGGAAACCTTTAAAACAGCAAATGTTTATTTTGCCCTACACATGTGCCCACTGTATAGTTAAGGTGCCATGAGTTAGGAAATGTAGGGGGGAAGGAGGGGAACCCCAAAAAAAAATTCGATCTTTTTCAGCCTATCACCCATAATAAATGAAAAAACGCCAGCATTTTTTGGGACTTTTTAACTTAACTTTTTATGAAGCAATCCCTATCTACTCTATTGCACTTCGCCTGGTCTGAGGTGGCGAAGGAAGTCTGGTGTAAAAGGTAGCGTTCAGAATAATTCGCCCGTCAGTGAATTTGCGTAGTTACGTCCGTTGCACAAATTCGCCAGGCGTAAGGATGCAAAGTAACACTAGCGAATTTACGCCAGCGTCCGTTTTGACGAAAATGCCATGCGCTGACGCATTCACGCTAGCGTTAGGCGCTTCGTCGTTACCTGCAATTACTTTCTATTTTCTATTTGTGACTGTGTATCTAATACTGAAGTGTAAAGTTTCATGTTTCCCCTTCTAATGTGTTTGTGAAGCATCTCGGAGGGGGGTCAGCGACCCTGTTACTGATCCTGAGTTGCCCCAGACTCACAAAACCAACATTCAACTTAAAGGGGTGGTTCACCTTTAAGTTAACTTTCAGAATGTTGTAGAATAACCAATTCTGAGTAACTTTTCATATGGTCTTCATTATTTATTTTTTATTATTATTTTTGAATAATTTACCTTCTTCCGACTCTTTCCAGCTTTCAAATGGGAGTCGCTCTGTAAGGCTACAAATGTATTGTTATTGCTACTTTTTATTCCTCATCTTTCTATTCAGGGCCTCTCCTATTCATTCAAATCAATGCATGGTTGCTAAGGTAATCTGGAGCCTAGCAACCAAAATTACAAACTAGATATCTGATGATTAAAAAGATAAATAAGTAGAAAAAAAATCCACAAATAATAAAAAATGAAAACCAATTGCAAATTGTCTTAGAATATCATTCTCTACATTATACTTAAACTTAACTCAAAGGTGAACCCTTTCATTTTGAGAAAGACAGTTAAAAATGAAAGATGGAAAGCAATTGAAAAAAGTCTTTATTTTTCTAAAACCCACTGACAAAAGTGTTTGGAAGGGGAACGGGCCCTTTAATTGCACTTCCAAGGTGGACACCAATCCGTCAGATAATAAAAAAAAGAACAATGAGAAGAGATTATTTAGTTGAGAGCAGTAAATATTAATAAACAGAGGACCTGGCTCATAAGTGATTCACAACAATGTCTTATGGAGCAATTTCAAATTTTTTGTCACGTAAGGCAAGCGTATGGGGCCAAACTGCCTCTGTTGTGTGAAACATACAGATTGCCATAGACGGTAACAGAGGGCAAGATATTCCAAATCACAGCAAGTTAGAACCATCAGAAGGTTTTGTCTGCTGTTGTTGTGAGTTGTGTAAGGTCTGAATCAGCACAAATAAGATGTTGCGTTGCTCTTGTTCTTATGGATTTCATCTCCAGTCCCCTCTGTTACACACGGAATCCCCTTATTTACTGCCCTTTGGCTTCATATCTCACTTGCCAGACCATGGCTGATTCTGATGGAATAATTGGCTTTCTCCCATATGTTGGATGAGAAGACCTTTGATACATCCTGCACTAACTGCCACCCCTCTGTATATTCCAATGCTCTGATTGGTGGCAAGGTAATCTAACTCTGTGAAAGTTCTATAGTCTGATTGGCTACCAGAGTGTTAGTGATGTGTGGATCAGCCTAAAATCCATGGGTAGGGCTGGTTCAGGTTGTCATCCGTACTAGATTTCCAAATCAGAGGTGGGTTTGGGTTGAGCTCTTTCTTATGCTCATCCCGCCTGTGACGTTATACTGACAGATTACACCTCCGAGCCTTTATTTATAAAAGCGCATCCAGGGTCGGAGTGGGGTCGGATTTGCATCCATGACGCCTGAGGCCTCGCGGTCCTATCGCCCACCATCCGAGGCCTTGCGGTCCTTGCTCGCACACCCTCTCACTCGAGCGCAGTGCAGGATCGCTGAGCTCCTAATGCGGCTGGGTGGCATGCTGCCCCTAAAACTTTGCTGCCCTAGGCCTGGGCCTTTGCAGCCTCACCACAAATTCGGGCCTGGGCCCGTGCACTGTTTTTGCCACGAGTGGCCCAAAGAAGAGAGGTTGTGGCAGGAAGAAGTGCAGTGAGCGGGTCTGGGTCCGTGGGGCACACAAGAGCTGGGGGTCCACCGTTTTTTTCCCCCGCTGTCCCGTCTGCCCTGTCAGAGCCTGAGCTCATCCTTTTGTGACATCAGAGATGGGCGGGTCGGGATGGATCTATAAATAGAGGGGACCTGCCAAGTCAGGCTGGGAGTGGGTGGGTAAGGGTTGGGTGCGGGTCAAGAAAAAGTCGGCATATTACTACATCCTGGTGGGTCACAGCCATGGATAATTCTCATCAGTCCTTTCCAAGAGGTGCTGGCACACAAAGCAAGGATGCCCACTCTTCCACCTAACTGGCTTATCAATACCCCCACTAGCTCACCTACCTATACCAAAACCCCTTCCACAACCCCTCCATTTTCTCTTGCATACCTGACCCCTCCCAGCCAATGGGGCAGATTCACTAAAGGGCACAGTGGCTAGCGACATTTCATCGGATTGCCACCCGCAGGGAACATCGCTAATTCACTAACAGGCGCCAATTCGCTAGCGATAGGGATCGTCGCTAGCGTTCATTCCCACTCTATCGCCAGGTGACTTTTTGCTCTGGTGAACGGTTGTTACTCCGCAAATTCACTAAAGTGCAGATTTTACTGAACGCTACATCTTTCACCAGAGTTGACTTCGCCACCTCACTTACATCATATCCTGTCTGCTGGGAATGCATTAAAGTTCAAAAAACGCTGGCAACTTTTCTTTTTTTTTTAGCAGGATTAGCGCAAAAGTCCTAACAAACTTTTCTTGGGTAACCGGTTTTCTCCACACATTTTATAACATATGGAACATTAATTTTACAGTGGGCTCGTGTGTAGGGCATTATATTAACTCTCTTGTCTTTATTAAGTTTCCCTGGACATTTGTAATAAAAAGTGGTCACTTCAAGTATTTGCACCAACATTTATAATAAAGACGTCCATACAACTTTAAATTACCCGCCCTATGCAAACTGACCTAAGCACAAGATCACTAGCAATTTTCGGTAGGCACAAATGAACACTAGCGCATCTTCACTAAGAAATACTCGCACTGCCGAAGTAACAATAGCGAAAAGTCGCCAGCGTTCGCAGCCCGGGACGGAACTTCGCATTTTAGTGAATTAGCATATTCATATTGCATTTGCGTCTGGCGAAGTGGTGCAAGGTTGTGAGGCTGACGCTGGCAAAAATCTGCCCATTGGTGAATCTGCCCCATGTTGTTTTCTCTAATATCAGGCCTGAGTTAGCTGCAGGGAGCAGTTCTGGCCCTTCCATAGGTCTATGTGCCTCTATATAAGCCTACTAATTAAGCACTTTCTACAAACTGTTGAGAGAATGCGCCTTTAAACTCAGGTTTTCTGGTTGACCCTAATTGGCCCATTGTGACACTGAACCCCAAGTTCCAAGCGTTCAAAATATTGCACCCCAAAGTTATACAAAATCCAAAATATCCTAAATTCTTTTGTTGTACCCATTGTTATCTATATCTGCCTGAACTTTGCTGTGGTATGTGGAGGTCTTTGGGGCGTGTGATTTGTTTTCAAAATGTAGAAATTTTAACACAAGGTAGAACCTTGGCAGTTGCGTTGCCTGAAGCACAAAACAGCTGTGTAATATACAATGGTTCCCTAGTGGGGCGGCCGATCAGGTCTGTCATGAAATTGATATAAATGTGAGCCAGAAAGAGCCTGGGACAAGGCAAAACTCATCAACCACAGCCAATCTGCCTCTTCCCAGGGGGTATTAGGCATTTAATAAGGAGATAATAAAAATCCTATTCAACTGCAATTTGAATGGTCTAATTACGGCTTGTAATTTCACTCTTAGCTGGAACATGGGAAGGTTAATTTGTAGCCTCCGCAGTCCGTTCAGTTTCACTCACAGATAGAAGTCAGGTAACAGTTTGTGGCTAATTAGGGCGGTCTATTAAATATTTCGCTCTTCTTCATTTCACCGAAGGATCAGGTATTCCTTCCAGATTCCAAAGTCATATTTCATTTTTTCAGAGTGGATAAATAAGAACGCCGAGTAGTGTCCTGGGAAAGAGCTTGTTCCAGTTCTGTAACGGATGTCACGTCTGGACCATTTTATCTCTTAATGACTCTTTGCTCTATTAACAGCTGAGCCATAATTGGAGAAAAATAGCTTTGGGGGAAAAAATGTTAATTATTACAAATGTATTAGAGATGCACACACATTGCAAGAAAAAATACAAAATACTGCAGGGTATTCCGTTTAAAAGTGCCCAGGACTATAGCACTTGGCATAAATTATAACATAAAAGCTTTCTAGCAAATACAGTCATATGATAAAGTTTGGGAACCCCCCTTAATTCTTTGGAGTTTTGTTTATCATTGGCTGAACTTCCTTTTAATATATAACTTGCTTTATAGAAACAGTAGTATTTCAGCAGTGACATAAAGTTTATTGGATTAACAGAAAATATGCATCATAACAAAATTAGACAGGAGCATAAATTTGGGCACCCCAACAGAGATATTCCATCAATACTTAGTTACAAATGTAACAGCCTCTAGACGCCTCCTATAGACTTTGATGAGTGTCTGGATTCTGGATGTGGCTATTTGTGACCATTGGTCCATACAAAATCTCTCCAGTTCAGTTAAATGTGATGGCTGCCGAGCATGGACAGTCTGCTTCAAATCATCCCATAGATTTTCCATGATATTCAAGTCGGGGGACTCCAGAATATTGTACTTGTCCCTCTGCATAAATGTCTTTGTAGATTTCCCAAGATTGGCCCAAGGAGAGAGTTCTGAGCAAGCAAGAGAACCAAGTGTGAAGTAGTGGAATGGAAAGCCTAGTCAAAAGCCAGGCCAGGTTGGTAACAGTCAGACAATGTGGTACATATTCAGGAGACAAAGGGGTAGTCTGGGTCACAAGCCAAGTCAAAACACACAGATATCACAGTACAGAACAGGATCTGAGAGGGTGGACAATAACAAGCAAGGGTCCGGACAGGCAGAGAATTAGACAAAGTCAGGGACAGGCAGGGTCAAAACTGAGCAGAAACACTAGAGAAAACGCACCCAGGAACTAAGTAAATGGTCCTTATGTTGGGCAATGAGTTACCAACCTGAGCCCTTTAAATATTTAAATTTCGTACCAATGTGCGACAACGGCAGACGCAGCACCGCATCAAACCCGAAAGAGGCGCATTCGCGAGCACCATTACTGTTCAGCACACGGGTGTCCCTGTTGCACCCTCACTAGACCACCAGGTAAACGTCTCACAGGAGTTTTGTGAATGGAAGAGAAGGGAACCCTGGAGAAGTGAAGGTGCAGGGGCGTAACTATAGAGGAAGCAGACCCCACAGTCACAGGGGGGCCCAGGGAAAAGGGGCCCGGACTGCTTGGTCTTCTGTCTCTGTAGCTAATAAGAAAACCCCCTCCTTCCCAGCCGCTTTCTTACCTGCGCGAGGAAGGGGGACTCAAGTCAGCACTGAGTGGGAGGAGTCGGGGCGGGTGAGTGGGCGGAGGCAGGACAGGAAATACCCGGGAGGATGGGGATGGGAGTGTGCTGTGCCCGTCTGAAGATTTTTTTGCAGGGGGGCCCGGCGCACTTTAGTTACAACACAGGGCAGGTGCATACAAAGAGGCAAAAGTAAACATTTTTAGCTTTTCATTTCTGTCAGAGGAATGTGAGCAACTTTTTGTCTGCAGCCTTCATATGGCCAGGGCTAGACCAACCTGTAGTAGTCGTAGGGCTTTGTTTAGGGTGGGTCTTGTGTAGAATGTCTATTTGATACTCTGAAAGGCCAACTAAAAAGTCAATTAGTATGAGACTGGCATGGAATGCTTATTAGCTCTCCTTGAAGGGAACCAATGATGAATGAATGATAAGTCAATATATCAGTAAGATTATGAACTTAGAGGAGGGTCTGAACAAAGTTTTGCCCTGGAAGGGAGGCTTGAACCCTAAGATTCTAACAAGCACTGCTGTAGTTAATAAGATCACTGTAATGTTCACAAGACTAGACCAACCCGTAGATAACCAGATGTTTAAAGAGCAACTTATATGGTCCTCAGGGCCAGACCGAGCCTTAGCCAATCAGACTTTAGAATCTTCACAGAGTTAGATTACCTTGCCACCAATCAGAGCATTGGTATATACAGAGGGGTGGCAGTTAGTGCAGGTTGTATCCAAGGTTTTCTTGTCCAACATATGGGAGAAAGCCAATTATTCCATCAGAATCAGCCATGGTCTGGCAAGTGAGATATGAAGCCAAAGGGCAGTAAATAAGGGGATTCCGTGTGTAACAGAGGGGACTGGAGATGAAATCCATAAGAACTAGAGCAACGCAACATCTTATTTGTGCTGATTCAGACCTTACACAACTCACAACAACAGCAGACAAAACCTTCTGATGGTTCTAACTTGCTGTGATTTGGAATATCTTGCCCTCCGTTACCGTCTATGGCAATCTGTATGTTTCCAGCGGACCTATAATAGACCTTTCACACAACAGAGACAGTTTGGCCCCATACGCTTGCCTTACGTGACAAAAAATATGAAATTGCTCCATAAGACATTGTTGTGAATCACTTATGAGCCAGGTCCTCTATTTATTAATATTTACTGCTCTGAACTAAATAATCTCTTCTCATTGTTCTTTTTTTTATTATCTGACGGATTGGTGTCCACCTTGGAAGTGCAATTAAAGGGCCCGTTCCCCTTCCAAACACTTTTGTCAGTGGATTTTAGATTGTTCACCAGAAATAAAGACTTTTTTTCAATTGCTTTCCATCTTTTATTTTTAACTGTTTTTCTCAAAATGAAAGTGTTCACCTTTGAGTTAAGTTTAAGTATAATGTAGAGAATGATATTCTAAGACAATTTGCAATTGGTATTATTTGTGGATTTTTTTTCTACTTATTTATCTTTTTAATCATCAGATATCTAGTTTGTAATTTTGGTTGCTAGGCTCCAGATTACCTTAGCAACCATGCATTGATTTAAATGAATAGGAGAGGCCCTGAATAGAAAGATGAGGAATAAAAAGTAGCAATAACAATACATTTGTAGCCTTACAGAGTATTTGTTTTTAGATGGGGTCAGTGACTCCCATTTGAAAGCTGGAAAGAGTCAGAAGAAGAAGAAGGTAAATTATTCAAAAAGGATAAAAAATAAATAATGAAGACCAAATGAAAAGTTACTGAGAATTGGTTATTCTACAACATTCTAAAAGTTAACTTAAAGGTGAACCACCCCTTTAAGTTGAATGTTGGTTTCGTGAGTCTGGGGCAACTCAGGATCAGTAACAGGGTCGCTGACCCCCCTCCGAGATGCTTCACAAACACATAAGAAGGGGAAACATGAAACTTTACACTTCAGTATTAGATACACAGTCACAAATAGAAAATAGAAAGTAATTGCAGGTGCAGGTCCTGTTCCAATTGGCTGATCCATTAGTTGGTCCATTTCTCAGTAGGATCTATGGGGAATATAAGTGTAACTATTGTATCAAGTCTAACAGTTGCCTTTAATGTCACTCAGGGATTCTGCTCAGCAGCGACAAACACATGGATCAACTCATGGATCAGTTACAGGGTCGCTGACCCCCCTCCGAGATGCTTCGCAAACACATAAGAAGGAAAACATGTTCCATAATGATTGTTTGGAAAATTTTGAAATCTGCAAAAGGGAAATATGAAACTTTATACTTCAGTATTAGATAAACTCACAAATAGAAAATAGGAAGTAATTGCAAAAAAGGGTTTATTTCTGGGGAACAATCTGAAACCAACTGAACTGAAAAAAGTGTTGGAAGGTGAACTTCCCCTTTAAATACCTTATGAAACAATGGGCACAAGAAAAAGCCTGGGAAGTGACCGACTTTTACCTGCTCTTGCTCGGTATCATGAGTAGTGATGGGCGAATTTATTTTGCTGCAAATTCGCATGTTTTGCCGCTGGAAAACACATTTGCGAATTCACTGGTGTTGAACATATTTTGACGCCAGGCGACATCAAACTTTTTTTGCCGCTGGTGATGGTTCAGACACCAGCTCCAATTTTGATGCTGGGGACGATTAATGGACAGCCATTGATTTTAATGGATGTCCAATGTTGCCAAAATTCGTGTTTTGCGAACGGGACAAATTCGCCCATCACTAATCATGAGATGTGACGTTAATTGAGCGTTGGGATTTGTGTTCTAACCCAATGACTTCAAGAAAAGGGATTTGGGAAAATGTAGGGTTTTAGGCTAATTGTGACCAATTTCTGGGTCTCTATATGTCTGTGTATTATTTAGGCAAGAAATGTAGCAAAAAAGGGAACATTTATGGAAGTGATGGGAGAGTTGAGTTATGGCTAAATTATATTTTCTGCCTTTACTTTTTAAGATTGGAAAAGGTCTCCAAAAAGCATCTGATAATGTGGAATCACCATTAAACCCAACGATTACCCTTTTCATTCCAACACTTATAAACATGACAGGTTGATATCACTTGAACTGGTGGAAAGCTCCTTTTTTCGGGAGGGCAGTCGGTTTGTAGAAGTCTCTGCCAAGGTTGTGCTGCTCAGTGATTGGTCAGAACCATTTTATAGGCTTTGGACATTTTGCTGGAAACGGAGGAAATGATGGATTAGTTTATTCACTGAGCAGCCATGATCCGGAGATTACATTTGAATGACATGTTTGAAGGAGGGGAAATTGAATATTACTGTTATTTATTCTTCTTTTTGCATAACTGCATTACATTTATATTTATTTATGGACCATTTTGCCAGCCTTTTTTTTTTTTTTAAATTTTGAATAACATAAACTGGAACCATGTAATGCTCTGGCTCTCTATAGCCAATACAGTAGATTTTACTGTCAACAGCAGCAGAATTTTACTTAGTACAATGTATTACCTATGTTATTATAGTTTTATGGGATCTCTCTGTACAGACTATGAGCAAACTTAGGGACTGTTCCTGCTGAATTGTGCTTAGTACAGGGAATACCTATGCTGCCATAGTTTTATGGGATCTCTCTGTACAGACTATGAGCAAATTTAGGGGGCTGTTCCTGCTGAATTGTGCTTAGTACAGGGAATACCTATGCTGCCATAGTTTTATGGGATCTCTCTGTATAGACTATGAGCAAACTTAGGGACTGTTCCTGCTGAATTGTGCTTAGTACAGAGGAATACCTATGCTGCCATAGTTTTATGGGATCTCTCTGTACAGACTATGAGCAAACTTAGGGGACTGTTCCTGCTGAATTGTGCTTAGTACAGGGAATACCTATGCTGCCATAGTTTTATGGGATCTCTCTGTACAGACTATGAGCAAACTTAGGGTCTGTTCCTGCTGAATTGTGCTTAGTACAGGGAATACCTATGCTGCCATAGTTTTATGGGATCTCTCTGTACAGACTATGAGCAAACTTAGGGGACTGTTCCTGCTGAATTGTGCTTAGTACAGGGAATACCTATGCTGCCATAGTTTTATGGGATCTCTCTGTACAGACTATGAGCAAACTTAGGGGACTGTTCCTGCTGAATTGTGCTTAGTACAGGGAATACCTATACTGCCATAGTTTTATGGGATCTCTCTGTACAGACTATGAGCAAACTTAGGGGACTGTTCCTGCTGAATTGTGCTTAGTACAGGGAATACCTATGCTGCCATTGTTTTATGGGATCTCTCTGTACAGACTATGAGCA
The DNA here is from genome assembly GCF_017654675.1 of Xenopus laevis. NCBI lineage: Eukaryota > Metazoa > Chordata > Amphibia > Anura > Pipidae > Xenopus > Xenopus laevis. Next base: position 129,847,513 of record NC_054378.1, on the reverse strand, counting down.
AACTTAGGGTAAACATTCAGGGCTGTTTGGAGCCTAATCAGCGTTAACTAAGACTTTGGATTCAGTAATGTTTGAACCAAATACTGTAAATAACGGACATGAGTTTTTTCACACAAAAGGAACATTTTACCCTCATCCCGAGTTCCAGATTTAGAAAAGAATATTTATGTGTTTCACCCACATTACAAACATTAAGCAGAAACATCTCGGCCCCAGCAGAGCGAGTCATTATGGGAGAGATAATAGCCGAGCTAGAGGCCAGAATAAAGACAAACTTCTCTAGGACATAAAATAAACCAACTGGGAACAAAAGATAAAACATGTTTAAATGATGCAATGTGAGGATTCCAAAGTAAATGGATAATAAAAGTGAAGAGAACAAAGCAGTAAATAATGGGATTATAAAACTAAGGAGAGGATAAATTTGGTTTCCAAAGGAGAGAGAGAAAAAAAAAACAATTTAGCAGAAAATGGAAATATTCACTCGATTTGGAAAAGTTTCTGTTAGTGCCAGTGGGGTGACTACCATTCACCTTGAAATACAAGGTCACAATTATAATTAGCTTTTTTATAGAATTAATGATAACTATTAATGAGCACAATCCTACCCTGATTCATAAGGCGCTACACATCCCTACTAATTAGATTCTAGCTATCTGTATAACAGAACATTCTGTCCCATTGGCTGCACAGATCCTATCTGATCCCCATTGTAAGCAGCAGTCCTGTCCTGCTTTATGGCAGCTGAGATTCTAGCTATCTGTATAACAGAACATTCTGTCCCATTGGCTGCACAGATCCTATCTGATCCCCATTGTAAGCAGCAGTCCTGTCCTGCTTTATGGCAGCTGAGATTCTAGCTATCTGTATAACAGAACATTCTGTCCCAGTGGCTGCACAGATCCTATCTGATCCCCATTGTAAGCAGCAGTCCTGCCCTGCTTTATGGCAGCTGAGATTCTAGCTATCTGTATAACAGAACATTCTGTCCCAGTGGCTGCACAGATCCTATCTGATCCCCATTGTAAGCAGCAGTCCTGTCCTGCTTTATGGCAGCTGAGATTCTAGCTATCTGTATAACAGAACATTCTGTCCCAGTGGCTGCACAGATCCTATCTGATCCCCATTGTAAGCAGCAGTCCTGTCCTGCTTTATGGCAGCTGAGATTCTAGCTATCTGTATAACAGAACATTCTGTCCCAGTGGCTGCACAGATCCTATCTGATCCCCATTGTAAGCAGCAGTCCTGTCCTGCTTTATGGCAGCTGAGATTCTAGCTATCTGTATAACAGAACATTCTGTCCCAGTGGCTGCACAGATCCTATCTGATCCCCATTGTAAGCAGCAGTCCTGTCCTGCTTTATGGCAGCTGAGATTCTAGCTATCATTCTGTAATGATGTAGCAGAGGACAGGGACAGTAATGAGTCTTTAGTATGATCAGATTGTAGCACTGACAGACGCACAGCATCTCTGCAGATTAAAGCTTTTTGCTGATGGGGATCACAGTGACAGTCAATTACAGGGGATATGAGACCCCCATATCAGTGATATTCTATTCAGGGGCCAAAAGACTCCATGTGAGTTAAGATCGCCGCCTGTCAGTGAATGAAACTCACAGCTGGAGCCGATACATGAAGTCAATTGTTCTTTTCTGTTTGGATCTCTGTCCCAATGTAATCCAATGAAACGAGAATACATTGATCACAGGAAATGAAGTGAATTAAAATTCTTCTCCATTTAAAGGAGATGAAACAGATTTGTGTCGACTTTTTGGCACATTCCTCTCGCTGACAGTAAATTGCGTAGAAATTGTAAAGGTTTGTAAATGGAAATTATCTAATTGGGCACAGAATGCGCACATCAAACGGCATCCGTTTTTCTTGGCGCGCTGTAGCCATTAGATACCGGGGAAGATAACAAGCCCTCTGTGATGTTTGTGATATCTTGGCCTGGCTACGGAAAGCCTGATAAATAGTTGCTAAATAATACGTGTCCTCCATCAATGGGTTCTATTAAAAATGGCAATAACGAAAAGGAATGTATTTGCAGTGCATTAGTGAGGCTGCTTTTATCTGTTTCTAAATACAGGGGATTTTTATGTGCATTAAAAAAAAGCCTCAAAATGCCAAAGGTAATTCTAGAAAATAGCACAGAAAGTTCAGAGGCAATTACATTTCTTTTCATATTTTTTTTCAATGCACTAAAATTTTCTCTACATTCAGTCAAAAACGTCCCCATCCCTCTTAGTCCTGACTTGATTCCAGCGGCTGCTGCCTGTAACTCAAGCTTCAGCTGTAATTCTGACTTTTATCATCATAATACAACGTATTCCGTCCATGCCGGGAATCAACGGCGCTTTCAGACCCAAACGTTAGGTGAAAAAAAATGGATTTCTATTAAAATTGAAATGAGAAACATTATGTCAGTTCATATCGGAGCAGAAAATAGATGAAGGGTTCTGCTTCTTCCGTTTGGATTGCTTTTTCATCAACGGCAACTTTTGTGACTTTAGAATCTTAGTATTCGAGTCAATACAGAAACGGATTTCATTTGTTTCTATTGGAAAACACTTCACGCAAACTCTCATATTAATGTACTTTTTAATTTGTAAATTGTTCTTGTCTGACAACTTCCTCCAAGGGAAAAAAGGAAATATGATTTTTTAAAAAATAGAATCGAGTTGTAAAACTATAATTGTATCAGATCCGTTATCCAGAAACCCGAAAGAGCCGTCTCCCATAGACGCCATTTTATCCTAATAATCCAGTTTTTTTTTTAAATGATTTCCTTTTTCTGTGTAATAATAAAACAGTAGCTTGTACTTGATCCTAACTAAGTTATAATTAATCATTATTGCAATTGTCCCCAGCCTTTTTTTACCCATGAGCCACATTCAAAAAAGTTGAGACGCATCACAAGCATAAAAAAATGTTCCTTGGGGTATGAAATAGGCTGGTGATTGTCTATTTGTTAAATCCATTTGAACTGGCAGCATAAAGGAGGTTCTGTTTGGCAGTACACATGGCTTTTATACAACAAAATCTTGCCTCCAAGTCTGGAATTCAAAAATAATCACCTGCTTTGAGGCCACTGGGAGCAACATCCAAGAGGTTAAGGAGCAACATGTTACTCACGAGCCACTAATTGGGGACTACTGCCTTATTGAAAGCAAAACCAGCCTATAATGTTTTATTTGTTATCCAAATTATGGAAAGATCCATTATCCAGAAAACCCCAGGTCTCGAGCATTCTGTATTTTGTTGTAACTTTATTTAGGGGCAGATTTTTCCTTATTTATTTTGGAGTACCAGTTGTGTTTTCTAGACTATTTCAAGTACTATTTTTTGCAAATGTGATTAAATATTGAAATATTTGTGAAATATATAGCAAAAACATATATGGCAGGATAAATACAGAATACATTTATACAGGGCCAATTCCATGTATAATACCCCAGAACACACAGCAGATAAATACAGTGCCAATTCCATGTATAATACCCCAGAACACACAGCAGGATAAATACACGGCCAATTCCATATATAATACCCCAGAACACACAGCAGATAAATTCAGGGCCAATTCCATGTATAATACCCCAGAACACACAGCAGATAAATACAGTGCCAATTCCATGTATAATAACCCAGAACACACAACAGGATAAATACAGGGCCAATTACATGTATAATAACCCAGAACCCACGTCAGGATAAATACAGGGACAATTCCATGTATAATACCCCAGAACCCACGTCAGGATAAATACAGGGCCAATTCCATGTATAATACCCCAGAACACACAGCAGGATAAATACAGGACCAATTCCATGTATAATAACCGAGAACCCACGTCAGGATAAATACAGGGCCAATTCCATGTATAATACCCCAGAACACACAGCAGGATAAATACAGGGCCAATTCCATGTATAATACCCCAGAACACACAGCAGATAAATACAGTGCCAATTCCATGTATAATACCCCAGAACACACAGCAGATAAATACAGGGCCAATTCCATGTATAATACCCCAGAACACACAGCAGATAAATACAGGGCCAATTCCATGTATAATACCCCAGAACACACAGCAGATAAATACAGGGCCAATTCCATGTATAATACCCAGAACACACAGCAGATAAATACAGGGCCAATTCCATGTATAATACCCCAGAACACACAGCAGATAAATACAGGGCCAATTCCATGTATAATACCCCAGAACACACAGTAGATAAATACAGGACCAATTCCATGTATAATACCCCAGAACACACAGTAGATAAATACAGGACCAATTCCATGTATAATACCCCAGAACACACAGCAGATAAATACAGTACCAATTCCATGTATAATACCCCAGAACACACAGCAGATAAATACAGTGCCAATTCCATGTATAATACCCCAGAACACACAGCAGATAAATACAGGGCCAATTCCATGTATAATACCCCAGAACACACAGCAGATAAATACAGGGCCAATTCCATGTATAATACCCAGAACACACAGCAAGCAGAAACACACAGCAGATTAAATTACAGGTCAATTCCATGTATAATACCCCAGAACACACAGCAGATAAATACAGGGCCAATTCCATGTATAATACCCCAGAACACACAGTAGATAAATACAGGACCAATTCCATGTATAATACCCCAGAACACACAGTAGATAAATACAGGACCAATTCCATGTATAATACCCCAGAACACACAGCAGATAAATACAGTACCAATTCCATGTATAATACCCCAGAACACACAGCAGATAAATACAGGGCCAATTCCATGTATAATACCCAGAACACACAGCAGATAAATACAGGGCCAATTCCATGTATAATACCCCAGAACACACAGCAGATAAATACAGAGCCAATTCCATGTATAATATCCCAGAACACACAGCAGATAAATACAGTGCCAATTCCATGTATAATACCCCAGAACACACTGCAGGATAAATACAGTGCCAATTCCATGTATAATACCCCAGAACACACAGCAGGATAAATACAGTGCCAATTCCATGTATAATACCCAGAACACACAGCAGATAAATACAGTGCCAATTCCATGTATAATACCCCAGAACACACAGCAGGATAAATACAGTGCCAATTCCATGTATAATACCCCAGAACACACAGCAGATAAATACAGTGCCAATTCCATGTATAATACCCCAGAACACACAGCAGATAAATACAGTGCCAATTCCATGTATAATACCCCAGAACACATGGTAGGATAAATATAGGGCCAATTCCATGTATAATACCCAGAACACACAGCAGATAAATACAGGGCCAATTCCATGTATAATACCCAGAACACATGGTAGGATAAATATAGGGCCAATTCCATGTATAATACCCAGAACACACAGCAGGATAAATACAGGGCCAATTCCATGTATAATACCCAGAACACACAGCAGATAAATACAGTGCCAATTCCATGTATAATACCCCAGAACTCACAGCAGGATAAATACAGAGCCAATTCCATGTATAATACCCCAGAACACACAGCAGATAAATACAGTGCCAATTCCATGTATAATACCCCAGAACACACAGCAGATAAATACAGTGCCAATTCCATGTATAATACCCCAGAACACATGGTAGGATAAATATAGGGCCAATTCCATGTATAATACCCCAGAACACACAGCAGATAAATACAGTGCCAATTCCATGTATAATACCCCAGAACACATGGTAGGATAAATATAGGGCCAATTCCATGTATAATACCCAGAACACACAGCAGATAAATACAGGGCCAATTCCATGTATAATACCCAGAACACACAGCAGATAAATACAGGGCCAATTCCATGTATAATACCCCAGAACACACAGCAGATAAATACAGTGCCAATTCCATGTATAATACCCCAGAACACATGGTAGGATAAATATAGGGCCAATTCCATGTATAATACCCCAGAACACACAGCAGATAAATACAGTGCCAATTCCATGTATAATACCCCAGAACACATGGTAGGATAAATATAGGGCCAATTCCATGTATAATACCCAGAACACACAGCAGATAAATACAGGGCCAATTCCATGTATAATACCCCAGAACACACAGCAGATAAATACAGGGCCAATTCCATGTATAATACCCAGAACACACAGCAGATAAATACAGTGCCAATTCCATGTATAATACCCCAGAACACATGGTAGGATAAATATAGGGCCAATTCCATGTATAATACCCCAGAACACACAGCAGATAAATACAGTGCCAATTCCATGTATAATACCCCAGAACACACAGCAGATAAATACAGAGCCAATTCCATGTATAATACCCCAGAACACACAGCAGATAAATACAGGGCCAATTCCATGTATAATACCCAGAACACACAGCAGATAAATACAGTGCCAATTCCATGTATAATACCCCAGAACACACAGCAGATAAATACAGGGCCAATTCCATGTATAATACCCAGAACACACAGCAGATAAATACAGTGCCAATTCCATGTATAATACCCCAGAACACATGGTAGGATAAATATAGGGCCAATTCCATGTATAATACCCCAGAACACACAGCAGATAAATACAGTGCCAATTCCATGTATAATACCCCAGAACACATGGTAGGATAAATATAGGGCCAATTCCATGTATAATACCCAGAACACACAGCAGATAAATACAGGGCCAATTCCATGTATAATACCCCAGAACACACAGCAGATAAATACAGGGCCAATTCCATGTATAATACCCAGAACACACAGCAGATAAATACAGGGCCAATTCCATGTATAATACCCAGAACACACAGCAGGATAAATACAGTGCCAATTCCATGTATAATACCCAGAACACACAGCAGATAAATACAGTGCCAATTCCATGTATAATACCCCAGAACACATGGTAGGATAAATATAGGGCCAATTCCATGTATAATACCCCAGAACACACAGCAGATAAATACAGTGCCAATTCCATGTATAATACCCCAGAACACACAGCAGATAAATACAGTGCCAATTCCATGTATAATATCCCAGAACACACAGCAGATAAATACAGGGCCAATTCCATGTATAATACCCCAGAACACACAGCAGATAAATACAGGGCCAATTCCATGTATAATACCCAGAACACACAGCAGATAAATACAGGGCCAATTCCATGTATAATACCCAGAACACACAGCAGATAAATACAGTGCCAATTCCATGTATAATACCCCAGAACACATGGTAGGATAAATATAGGGCCAATTCCATGTATAATACATTCATCATGCCCACCCATTCACACACCAACCCTTTACTTAAGGCCATAGAATGGAACAGGGAAATGACAGTTAAATGCCTACTCTAATACACAGTAAATGCCCAAACCAGATGATTGAACTAATGAAAGAAATCCCATGTCTCAAGCTTGATGCATATTTTCCCTGGGAGTTCATAGATTTTGCTTCTGTTAAAAGATGAGCGGCCATAAAATCGTCGCAGTTAGCAACGCAACACGCAGCGATGGGCTGGTGGTTTAGTTACATTTTCAGGAAATATTTCAACGGGTTTCAAAATGTTTGGAAAAAAAAAAACCAGTCCAAAATTGTATTTTTGCATTCCTCGTACAGGTCCGAATATTTACTTACCTCATTGGAAGAGAAGTCGCATTCGCTGATAATTTAAAATGGATGGCCTGCGCCAATAAAGGTGAGCATGTGTTTATTTTATACATGCGTTTTGTTGGGGATTAAAGTAGTAAAATTTAATTCGAGAAATTAATAGATATTTTAGAGAATTGTGCTCAAACTATGTTGGACCCAGGTAGCTTAGAATTTTTAATTACTCAGTCCATGGAATTTTAAACAAAAAGTGCATTTATAAAATATATTTATTAAATTTTAGACTATTCCATAATGGCAGTGTGCAGCAAGTGACGTACACACCAATCAAGATGACTGTCTTGAAAATTGTTTGTCTAAATTTTAATTAGAATTCTAACAAGTCCCACCTCATTGAAGTTATTACAGTATGGAAATGGGATCTATTATCTGGCAATTCGTTACCCGGAAATTTCACTATATTACAATGCCATTTCCCATAGTGTACTTCATGATAACTAAGTGGCTAACTTGCTGCATTCTGATTGCAAAACTATTCTATTCTAAGATGTATATGTTTTTTTAGTTTCCTTAAGGCATGGTTCTCCAAATTAAAGAACCCATATACCAAGCTTATCATACTTCTGTAATTAGATTAATTAGATGATTTAGTCAGGTAAGTGGTTGTAACATGTGGCAGTTTTGCCAGTTTGTATAAATATGAAAAGTCTGCACACAATAAGCTATACCCTCATACTGTCTAAGGGAATCAATATGGCACCTCCCTCCTCCCATATGTATAAATACAAATATACAGAGAAGGAATGTTCTGGGCACACAATAAGCTATACCCTCATACTGTACTGTCTAAGGGAATCAATATGGCACCTCCTCCTCCCATATGTATAAATACAAAAATACAGAGAAGGAATGTTCTGGGCACACAATAAGATGTACACTCATACTGTACTGTCTAAGGGAATCAATATAGCACCTCCTCCTCCCATATGTATAAATACAAATATACGGAGGAGGAATGCTCTGGGCACACACTAAGCTTTACCCTCATACTGTACTGTCTAAGGGAATCAATATGGCATCTCCTCCCATATGTATAAATACAAATATACAGAGAAGGAATGTTCTGGGCACACAATAAGCTTTACCCTCATACTGTACTGTCTAAGGGAATCAATATGGCACCTCCTCCTCCCATATGTATAAATACAAATATACAGAGAAGGAATGTTCTGGGCACACAATAAGCTATACCCTCATACTGTACTGTCTAAGGGAATCAATATGGCACCTCCTCCTCCCATATGTATAAATACAAATATACAGAGAAGGAATGTTCTGGGCACACAATAAGCTATACCCTCATACTGTACGGTCTAAGGGAATCAATATGGCACCTCCTCCTCCCATATGTATAAATACAAATATACAGAGAAGGAATGTTCTGGGCACACAATAAGCTATACCCTCATACTGTACTGTCTAAGGGAATCAATATGGCACCTCCTCCTCCCATATGTATAAATACAAATATGCAGAGAAGGAATGTTCTGGGCACACAATAAGCTATACACTCATACTGTACTGTCTAAGTCAAGGGTCCCCATCCTTTTTAACTTCTGAGCCACATTCAAGTGTAAAATAATGTTGGAGAGCAACATAAACATGCAAATGTTCTTGGGGCTTCCAAATAATGGTTGTGCTTGGGCATTGGTAGCTCCTATGTGGACTTAAAGCCAAGAGGAGGGTCTTTTTGGCAGTATATTTGGTTTTTATGCAATTAAAGCTTGCCTTGCTAGGAATTCAATAAGAAGCTCCTGCTTTGTGGCCACTGGGAGCAACATCTAAGGGGTCGGAGAGCAACATAAATATATATATATATATATATAAATATACAGGGAAGGAATGTTATGGGCACAAAGTAAACCATGTCTTCAAAATGTACTTAATTTTGGAAAATAAAAAGGGAAGATAAAACACAGGTATAAATATGTTTTACCTTTAAAACTATATTTTGAACAAAATGAAATCCCCGAGTTTTGTACATCTTTTCATTTAACACCATTGTAGGTGATGAATCTGTACCGTTTCTCCAAAAAAGTTGCGAAATTACAAGAAAATATGCATAATGGTGAAAAATTAGCGAAACACATCAAAGAAATACAGGGCAGGATTCCCTTTGATTGACGATGATTTCCACATCATAGCCCAGCCCCCTGATGTCACAACCCACCTCCGCAGCATCACGTCCCCCCTCTATTGCGTCTCGGCCCTGCCCATATTTAACCAAAAGTTGCCAACCCTATTTCTATTATGGGTTTTATTCTGACATTATCAAGGCCGACACTGATAGAAACACTTGCTGGGTTTAAAGGAGAAGGAAAGGCTAAAAGTAAGTAAGCTTTATCAGATAGGTCTATATAAATACACCAGTAATCCCTCAAAGTAATGCTGCTCTCAGTCCTCTGTCAAAAGAAATAGCACATTTCTTTCCTTCTATTGTGTACTCATGGGCTTCTGTATCAGACTAACTGTTTTCAGCTTAAACCTCCAGGGCTAGAGCTTGAGCATGCTCAGTTTGCTCCTCTCTCCTCCCTGCTGTAATCTGAGCCCAGAGCTATGAGTGAGCAGGGAGAGACACAGGCAGGAAGTGATGTCACACCAAGCTAATATGGCAGCTGATATCTTAAACAAACAGGGAGAGTGGCTAATCTATTGGCAATAAACTGCTTCGGTAAATCTTCTTCTTTAAGGCTTCAAGAAAACGGCAACCAACGAACCTGGTCTGTGGCCTCAAGACGGCACCACATATTCCTTTCATGTTTGTGTAGCTCTAGCAAATCATAAGCACCAGGTCTCATTTACACTTTCTGCCGCAGTGCAGTCCTGATTGGGCCCAACGCGCTCTTGCCTAAAAGGTCCATGGTCCTCAAATCAATTGTTCCTTGTGGTTCATTTCCCCCTTGAGTGAACAACATGGTGGGTGACAGTTTGCAAGGTTTCTGCTCGAGTGCCTTTTGGACAGCAAAGTCCTTGTGTCGGCAAATCAATCGCGAGGGAGCAACGACCACCTTGGTTTTTGTTCCTCCATTTTTTTTCTTCTGGCACTGCGGAGACTGCAGAGCCCCAGAGCTCGCTCTAAATGCGATGCAGAAGTAGGACATATCATTTGGGGAAAGGTGCTTAATGACGCATGATAGAATCCCATTTTAAACACATTAAACCCATCAACACGTAGAAAAGAATCCAAAGCGGAACGGCTGGCAAAATCAGCGTTCTCTTTTGTTCCCGACCTGCGGCAAGCGTGAAGAGTTTGGAAAGTTAAATGACGAGGCTATTGCCCTCCGATCCTTAATTGAACACAGCTCATTCCCATCAAGTGCCTGACGAGTGTAATCACGGCTGCTTCCCGCTTTATCATTCTGCTATAAAATGTTTCCAAGCTGTGCAAATAAAGTCAATGCAAAGGTCTCTGATGTATATAGAGAATAAACAAATAAGCAAAGGATCCTCGCACTCGCAGCAAACACTTCACAACTGAGCTTACCCAGGCCGAAATAGTCTCCTTATATTCATGCACGCAAACGAAACAAGCCATAGTAGCTACAGAAGCAACACTAACGATCTGACTCATTGATTATTGATTCTCATTAATGCCTGGCACAGAAAACAGCCTGTTAATTGTGCCGATACACAATGCACCTACTTGTATCCCCTGCTTGGTGCAATACACTTGTCCATGTCCCTCAAAAAGTGCAAAATTGAGGTTCTTTTATAATTAATTAAGACACTTACACAGATACACCCATATACTCACTAGCCAATAAAAAGCAATATGGGGCCATTCAGAAGGGAATTGAAGGGATTGTTCACCTTTAAATGATGTAGAGAGGGATATTCTGAGACTATTGCAATTGGTTTTCATTTTTTATTATTTGTGGTTTTTGAGTTATTTAGCTTTTTATTCAGCAGCTCTCTAGTTTAAAATTTCAGCAGTCTGGTTGCTAGGGTCCAAATCCCCCTAGCAACCATGCACTGATTTGAATAAGAGACTGGAATATGAATAGGAGAGGCCTGAATAGAAAGATGAGGAATAACAAGTAAGAATGCACCAAATCCTCTATTTTTGGGAGGAAAGAGTAAAGAGAACCGTGTGACAAAAAATGACATGATTTTTTGGATTCGGCACCAGGACTCGGCTGAATCCGAATCCTGCTGAAAAAGGCTGAATCCTGATCTGAATCCTGGATTCAGTGGATCCCTAATAGCAATTACAATAGATGTAGCTTTACAGAATATTTGCATTTTGGATGGGGTCAGTGACCCCCATTTGAAAGCTGCAAAAGAGGCAGAAGAAGAAGGCAAATAATTCAAAAACTATAAAAATTAAGGACAGTTAAAAAAGTTTCTTAATATAAGTCATTCTATAACCTACTGAAATTTACCTAAACGATCAACCACCCCTTTACGATTATTATTATTATTATTATTATTAGTATTATTATTATTATTATTATAATAACATCCCCTGAAATTCCCAATGTCTTTATTCTGTTTCCTGCCTTATGAAGGAATATCTTCTTCCTTGATCCTAGGGGATGTTAAACTGGATCATATGGCTTTAAATTAATATTGTGACACTTCTGAGGCATCTGCTTTAGTGAAGTGAATTAAAAAAAATTCGACATTCGAATATCGAAATTTATCATGCACTGTCTCTTTATACATTCGGTCATTCGCCATCTAAAACCTGCCGAACTGCTGTTTTAGCCTATGGGGGACCTCCTATTTAGAGTTATTTGGTGGACTTTGAAAAACCAAAGTTTTTGGGGGCAAATCCTTCGTTTCGAATTCGGAAAACCTTAGATTCGAATACCCGAATTCATCTGAAGTTAAAAACTTCAATGTTTTTAATAGATTTTGATTGGTCTTTTTTTATTTGAATTTCGAGTTGATGGGAGTTTAAAAAAAAAACTCCCATCACCTCGAAATTCGACCCTTGATATATCTGCCTCTAAGAAGAGTCAAGTTCAATGGGCCGGAGGAATTTGGAGTATTATATATAATGGAAGTGGGTGGATTTATTTGAATGTTTTGTGCAAAACAAACTCTATGATTCACAAAAAATGCTTTAGATATGAGTTTGAAAGAGCCTGGATACTGACAGATCAATTCAGTATTTCAATATTTTTAAATACGCCTAAAAACAAGTTTTGCATCAAATGAGGGCTTGTATCGAAATATCATTCTGTCAATTGTTTTGATTTAAAAAAGCATATTTTTTGCCATTATAAAGCACTAATTTCCCTTATTCCCCCCCAAGGCAATTTTGTTCATAGCTCCCTATCTACCTTTAAATATATTAACTAGTGAAGGACAAATTTATTCGCCAGGCGCAAATTCGCGGCAAATAAATTCACGAAACTGCCGTGAAAATTTGCCAGCGAATTTACGCCGGCATCAAAAAAATGGACGCTGGCGTCAAAAACGAGACACCGGCGCCAATTAGTGAATTTTTCGCAGTTTTGAGAATTTTGCAGGAAATGCGCAAATTTTTTGGCAAAGCTAAACGCCCCAAATTCGGCCATCACTAATAGTAACATAGTAAATTAGGTTGAAAAAAGACACACGTCCATCAAGTTCAACCTTTTAACTCTATATATAACCTGCATAACTGCCAGTTGATCCAGATGAAGGCAAAAAACCCTTCTGAAGCCTCTCCAATTTGAAAAAAGTTCCTTCCTGACTCCCAAGATGCAATGGGACCAGTCCCTGGATCAACTTGTACTATGAGCTCTCTCCCATATCCCTGTATTCCCTCACTTGCTAAACACCATCCAATCCCTTCTTATACCTATCTAATGTAAAGAAACAAACCTCTCCCTTATCTAAGCAATAGCCTTTGAGAAACTTATTATTAGGGGCTTCTCAGTGGACTGGTGATTAATTCTTTGGGACCAATTCATTATTTATTTCATAGCTCGAGCCCTACTCATTCAGCTGTTGTTGAAAAGAGGAAGATTGTCCCTTTAAACTGGTGTGGCTTGTCCTGTACTGAGAATATATTACTGGTTCTTACTTAATATACCCCCCTAGAATGACAGTGTTTTGTAATAAGTCTTAGGGGCAAATTCACTAAGATCCGAAGTTGCGCCGGCAATAGCTTTGCCACACTCCGCCACATTTCGCCATGCGTAGTTTTGCTGGCGCTGCGCAAATTCAATAAAATGCGAATTTGCGCTCAGGGAGGTGAACAGTAGCGAAGTTGCGCTAGCGTTAATTCGTCAAGTAAAGCGAAGTTACGCTAGCGATGCCTAATTTGCATACGGTGCCAAGTTAAAGTACAATGGACGTATATGTAGCAGCAAATACATTACATTACACAAGCCTGGGAAACCTTCATAAAATAAAATAAAGTTGTTATATTGTCCTACACATGAGCCCAGTGTATAGTTTAGGTGCCATATGTTAGGAAATGTAGGAGGGAAGGAAACAATTTAATTCTTTTTCAGCCTATCACCCTTAAAAAAGTAAAAGTCGCCAGCATTTTTTGGGACTTAAAGGGGACCTGTCACCCTAAGAAATAATTTCAAATTCTTTTGTATCATGTTAGTTGAGCAAATAAACTTTACTTACACTGTATTTATTATTTAAATTTTGTTTCCTTCTGTCTTGGAATTATACAATCACAGCAAGCAGGCAGCAGCCATTTTGTGTACACGGTTATTAAGGGAAATAGTGTATCACCCCAAAATCTTGTGTATGAACCAGAATGGGGGACCTAATGTCTGTGCCGTGCCCTACACAATTATGGAGCCTGAGGAGGGAAGGGGGAATGTGAGGAGGGCAGTGACATGTGGGAATTGCTGAATGGAAAGTGAAAGTAATTGACTGCCCCTCCTCTATGCCATGGGCATAGAGGCGGGGCAGGTAATATTTGATTGACAGTTTAGAAATTTAAACACCTTTATAACAGGTATGGATGTTTTAATGAAACATTTTTTGGGGGTTTCATATTTAATTTGCAAAGGACTTTCATTATGCAGCTTTTTATGTGTAGGTGACAGGTCTCAGTTGGCGAAGGCAAGTCTGGCGCAAGAGTTAACGTTCATGAAAATCCGCCTGGCGTAAAGGTGCGAAGTAGCGCTAGAGTAGGTCCACTTCGCTAGCGAATTTACGAAATCGACCGTTAGTAAATCGGCGAAGTAACGAAATGACGTCATGCTGGCAAATTTGCGCTAGCGTTAGCCACTTCGCGCTTTAGTGAATTTGCCCCTTAGTGTTAGTAAGAAGACTAATCCCTAAAGTAACACAAGCCTTAGTGAAGTCAGGGATAAGGGACCCTGTGAATGGGGTAACGTTGGTAGCAATTAGCTTCTGTTATATAGACGGTAGGGGGCAGGTATACGGTATTATATAGACGGTAGGGGGCATTTAACTCCTCCACTGCAGTTGGGGCAAATTTCCCTGCAGTCTAGGGTTGCCTCCTTTTGGCCCGGTTGAATCTGGGCAGGGGGCGTGGCCATGGCACAATGGGGGCGGGTATGTGACACTGTGGGGGCAGGTCATGACATTAGGGGTGTGGCTATGACAAGGCAATAAGCGATTGGCTGATCAACGCGTCAATCATAGGGAATCCTGACTGGTTATCCTAATTTGGAAAACCAAGCAGACAGTTTTGTCCCTAAAAAAAACGGTGGCAACCATACGGTTGTGCATCAAAGGGCACTATTTGTACCCATGAGCGCTACTTCGGATTTTAGTGAATTTGCGGAGCGCTGGCAAAACTATGCCTGGCGAAGTGTGGCGAAGTTACGCCTGGCGCAACTACGAATCTTAGTGAATGTCCCCCCTTGCCTTTTCTTTTGATTACCAGACCTAAAACAAGTCTAATGACAGAAGTATCCAAGGCATTGTAGGAACTCTTCTTTTGACTGGAGAAAATCATACCCTTTATTCAGTTCTACTGTACGTTGGATTTAAGTGGATTTTTAAGGGATTTTAGTGCCACTTAGTGCTGTAAGTGGTTCATTATTACCCAGGCTCTAATGGTGTCTATGAATGTGGCAATATCATTACAACACTGACTGCTGCTTCTGCTATTGATTCCCCCTTATCATCGTTTCCTTTACCCTAATCCTCCACATTATGTTCCCAATCAACCATCCGGCGGATGAATTTTGGCTCGGGGGAGTGTATAACAGTGAACTGATATGTTAATTGATTTATAAACTGGATTCTCTGTTGGACTTGAAAGTACTTCTATTTATTTATGGTTCCGTGTATTTATTGATTTACTGCACCTTGTGTATTAATGGCTTTCCTGCGGCCGGGTCTTTTATCTGGGCCGAGCGATTGATAAAATGCTGATGAGCTTGAGGTTTAGTGATTTATTTATTGTGACATTTTTTAATAAATAATATGGATGTATTAGACGCCCCGAGCCTTGTTTGTGATCACGTGGGACTCGTACGGGGACTTGACATCTCTTTTTTGTTATTTGAAATAGTTTTTCTGCTGAATTCCATTAAATGATTTTCTCTTGGAAGCCTTAAAGGGCCAGTATACTCTCTTTTTGCCTATTGATTTAAAGGCAAACGAACCACACCCATACCATAAAAGGAACCTGTCACCAAAAAAAATTATTCAAAATCCTATTTTATCACATTAGTCAAGCAAAATGAACTTTAATTACACTGTATAAATTATTTGAATCTTGTTTCCATCAGTCTGGGAATTCATAATTATAACAAGCAGGCAGGAGCCATTCTGTGGACACTGTTATTAAGAGAAGTCTTGTATCATCTCAGAATCTTGTTTGTGCACCAGAATGGGGGAGCTGATGTCCATCCCCATGTCCTGGTTACACAATTAAATGGTGAAGAGATTGGGGGGAATGTGGGGAGAGCAGTGACATGTAGGAAGTGCTGAATGGAAAGTGAAAGTAATTGCCTAAGGCATAGAGGAGGGGCAGACAATATTTGATTGACAGCTGAGATGTTTAAATGATCTTACAACAGCTATGAATGCTTTAATTAAAAATAGAAATTGGATTTCATGTTTGATTTGAAAAGGACTTTTATTATACAGCTTTTTTTTTGTCTGGGTGCAAATGTGCAGTTTAAGCCGATTCCTGATTTAGCCCAATTGCTCCTGCTTTGTCTCGGCGAAGACAATACGAAGCGATGGAAGATGGTGACCGGGAGCTAAACTGCAGATCTTTTAAAAGGGTTTTTTTTTCCACTAATGCACATTTTGTGAAGGATGCCAGGCAGTTTAGGGGGCTTTTGGTGCGGGGGAGGGTTTGGTTCTCCTTTAAGCAAAAAATATCTATTGTTTATTTTTCGGTTATGAAATTGAAACCATTTTTGCTTTCTAATTTCGTCTCTGTTCCTGGTACTGTTGACTCACTGTTGCGAAGGAGTAGGTTATATATATATCTAATAAGTTCGCCCTTATTGCAAAGACTATGACTTCACAAAGGGAGGGTCTTGTTTATGCAGAGCTCAGTATCTCAATTACCCTGTTTCCAGGGGATGGAGGGGGGTAGTTCATGGAAAACCAAAACAATTTTCCGTTATCAAATATATGGATTGTGTTTGAATTAAAACAGATAGAAATACTCTACTGCATTTCTAGTGTGCTAATGTTGAACAAAACTTATTATAGGTGTATACTGCTCAGGGTCTGACTGGGGGTCTGGGGCCCACTGGCGCTACTGCTTTGGGGCCCCTAAATTCCCCTTCAGTTTTCCTGCTCACTATGGCAACCGGGGCATTTCAAGCAGTAACGTAACTAAGCAGGGTCAGGCCGCGCACCCCCCACCCCCTTCCGCTTTGCATCAGCACAAGCATCCGGAGGGCCCCAAGGGGGTGTGGCCCAGTTACGATTGCACCCCCTGCACCTCCAGTAGTTACGCCCCAGAGTTAAGGGAGAACCACTAATAGCGGGTCTGGGCTGGCAGCCCACCGGGTTTTTTCCCGATATCCCACCTGCCCAGTCCAACCCTCATACTGCTCCTTGAATGTCCCATTCTAATGGTTTATGGGGTCATCATACACCGTTGTCCATATATTTTATTTATGAATTTCTTCTCTTTCCGAGAGGGTCCAAGTGAATTTCCCCAATGCAAAGCTCTTTGATTAGTCATATATCATAATGAGAGCATATCTAAGGTAGCGAGTAGCCAAGAAAGAGGTCTTTCAAGGTTCTTAGCAGCTGTCACACTGTATGATTGTGAGTTAAACCCTGCAGAGCTCGATTTCTGAGCTGTACAATAATGCTCCAATTGCTCGCCATAAATACGTCTAAATACGTTAGCCCATTCACATATTGTTATCGTTACCCCTTGTCTGCACAGAAGCCCTTCAATATGGTTTAAGTCTCCAGCAACACTAAAAGGTTTAAGATTAGGAGAGAGTCGTTTCAATGTAAAGGCTTTAAATTCTTACCCTGGCAGCCCGTCATAAATCATATCTATCTCTCTATATCTATCTATCTATCTATCTATCTATCTATCTATTCATCTATCTATCTATCTCTCTATATCTATCTATCTATCTATCTATCTATCTATCTATCTATCTATCTATCTATCATCTTCATCATCATCACCATCATCTCTCTCTCTCTCTCTCTCTCTCTCTCTCTCTCTCTCTCTCTCTCTCTATCTATCTATCTATCATCTATCTATCTATTATCTATCTATCTATCTATCTATCTATCTATCTAATCTATCTATTCATCTATCTATCATCATCATCTCTCTCTCTCTATCTATCTATCCATCTCTCTATATCTATCTATCTATCTATCTATCTATCTCGCTATATCTATCTATCTATCTCTCTATATCTATCTATCTATTCATCTATCTATCATCATCATCTCTCTCTCTTATCTATCTATCTATCTATCTATCTATCTATCTATCTATCTATCTATCTATCTATCTATCTATCTATCTATCTATCTATCTATCTATCTATCTACCTCTCTCTCTCTCTCTCTCTCTCTCTCTCTCTCTCTCTCTCTCTCTCTCTCTATCTATCTATCCATCTCTCTATATCTATCTATCTATCTATCTATCTATCTATCTATCTATCTATCTACCTATCTACCTCTCTCTCTCTCTCTCTCTCTCTCTCTCTATCTATCTATCCATCTCTCTATATCTATCTATCTATCTATCTCGCTATATCTATCTATCTATCTATCTCTCTATATCTATCTATCTACCTCTATCTGTCTATCTATCTATATCTATCTATCTGTCTGTCTGTCTGTCTGTCTGTCTGTCTGTCTGTCTATCTATCATCTTCATCATCATCATCATCTCTCTCTCTATCTATCTATCATCTATCTATCTATCTATCTATAGGGATGTAGCGAACTGTTCGCCGGCGAACTTGTTCGCGCGAACTTCGACCGTTCGCGTCCGCCGAATGTTCGCGAACGTCGCTCGACGTTCGCATTTTGAGTTCGCGTTCGATTCGAATACAAATCGTTCGACCATTCGAATTCCTTCGACCGCTAAAAATCGAACGATTTCCATTCGTTCGAACGATTGTAAGCATTCGATCGAATGAAAATCGTTCGATCGAACGATTAAAATCCTTCGATCGTTCGAATCGAACGATTTTAGCGGGTGTTCGAAGTTCGCGAACTGTTCGCGAACGTTCGCATTTTTTGCCGGTGTTCGCGAACGGCGTTCGCGAACACCAAATCGGCAGTTCGCTACATCCCTATCTATCTATCTATCATCTATCTATCATCTATCTATCTATTCATCTATCTATCTATCATCATCATCTCTCTCTCTTATCTATCTATCTATCTAATGTAAAATGAGGTAAAGGTCACAGATAAAGTTAGAGGAGACTCACAAGGGGTCTGTACCAGTCCCTCCAGTCACATCACCTTAGCCAAACATTCAGGCCAATGAGTAACATTGCATACCAGAGTAAATATATGGCACCCAGTTCAAAGCATCTCAGGAAAATACCATGTGGGATATTTAGAATATTGTACACTGAATTCTTTTGTAAGAAACCCCCAATGAAAGGGACCACAGTGTTCCCCCCCCGTGCATTGTGTGGCTGAATTACTTTATTAGCCCAGCGCTTACCTCCTCTCCGACATATTTCCAACATTCTATCGTTCCCAGGGGAGGAATAGAGTTATTTTTCTATAATAAAACATTTATTCAATATGGAATGAGTACAAATTGTACAATTAAACTGTGTCCTGCTCTTGTTTTCTTTAGAATGAATTAGATGTCTCAGTTAATTTCTTTCTCTCAACAGGTTTTTTCACTCAGATCTCGACCTTGGCGGATGTGCAAGAAAATGTCATGGCTTACCTTCACGTCCTGAGCCGTCCAAAAGTCATTGACCAGGAACATGATGTTGTGTGGACAGAAGCTTACGTTGATAGCACAGTAAGTAGCTAAAGCCTGGCCTCATTCACTTGGCCAATAAAATGACAAGATTTTAAGTGGAAAAAAATCTCATCAATTATCCAATGTGCTTTCAACTCTACACCACTAATGCCTTGAGAACTTGTAACTGATATTGGCATCTTCTGATTGGAATCTTCTGATTACAAATGGACATGGTAGTAAATGAGTTCAATGGCTAATTGTGGGGAGTGAAAATGCTGCTGGAAGGAACTACATGGCTCCTTCATTATCAGCTCAAAGACCAGACCAGGAAATTTGTTGGGGAATTTTGCTGGTTGGTTGAATATGCTGGTGTGTGCTGGTTACTTGTGTCTACTGATTAGGCAATTGTCATCTGGCTGGCATTTCAATGTTGCAAAGAATAATCATTACAGAGATAAAGTACCCAAGTGTGTGTGTGTGTTTATTTAACATTGACTTATATATCTTATAATTAGTAGAAGAACTAGTACCATAGTAGATGGGCAGAAAGTACGGGGTGATATCACTAGGGCAATGCTGAAGAGAGGGAGCAAATGCAACCCTGGTGGCACCTAAGTTAGAGAAACCATTATCATCTTAGGGTTTGCAAACTTGTTTCAGTGGACTGGGTTACTAGGGTTGCAACCCAGGTGGCACCTAAGTAGGAAAAACCATTATCGTTTTAGAGTTTGGAAACTTGGTTTCAGTGGACTGGGTTGCTAGGGTTGCAACACAGGTGGTACCTAAGTAGTAGAAACCATTATCGATTTTGCAAACTTAGTTCCAGCGGACTGGGTTGCAACCCAGGTGGCAATTAAGTAAGAGAAAACACTATGGTCTTAGAATTTGAAATCTTGGTTCCAGTGGACTGGGATGCAACCCAGGTGGCACCTAAGTAAGAGAAACCATTATCATCTTAGAGTCTGCAAATCCAGGCCTGGTGGTGATGCATAGAGGAAGACCTGGTGTTATTACACTATGGCATTTTGGATGCCAGTGATTCTCCAGTGGAACCAAGAGAGTAACCATACAGTATGTTTCTCCAGTATCTGTCAGATAATCTGATTCCATTAACTGAGTAACCTCATTTTTAGATTATTTACATAAATGTTCCAGATTGAATTTCCTTTTTGCATTTTGACTTTTCCTTACGCCATTGCAGAAATAATTATTACACACTGTAATACATACTGAACTTGTACTTAATATTTTGAAGGCAAGGTTTGTTTTTTGCATAACTAGAATGTTCTAGATGGACCTGCAACTTTTCAGTTGTTCTTTATTTGTTTTGTATTTATTTATTACCCTTCCTCTTCTGCGTCTTTCCAGCTAAAAATGCTCTCTGGTTGTTGGGGGCACCCCCAAAAACTTAATTTAATTTATGCTTTTATTGTATTCTTCATTTTTATTTTAAATTCCATGCCCTTTACATTTCATCTGCCATTCCATCCATGGCAGCGAAAAACTTCTGTAACCCTTTATTTGGCTACTCCTCAGTAGAGCACCATTATACAGGGGACTCCCTTTCTCAGATGAGCCCTGGTGGCAATGCGAAGAGAAAGGTATCTATGGTGTTATTGCACAACACCGGATATATCGTAAATATGGAATTTTGGATGCTGTGATTCCTAACCATTCAGTAAAGATTTTATTGAACAAAATGAATAGTAGTGGCATTAAAGGAAAACTATACCCTTAAAATGAATACTTAAGCAACAGATTGTTTATCTTATTAACATCATATTAAGTGGCATATTAACAATTCTTATCAAACTGGAATATATATTTAAGTAAATTTTGCGCTTTTACTTCTCTTGCCTTGAACCACTATTTCATGATGGTCTGTGTGCTGCCTAAGAGATCACCTGACCAGAAATACTACAACTCTAGCTGTAACAGGAAGTGATCACCTGACCAGAAATACTGCAGCTCTAACTGTAACAGGAAGAGATCACCTGACCAGAAATACTTCAACTCTAACTGTAACAGGAAGAGATCAACTGACCAGAAATACTGCAGCTCTAACTGTAACTGGAAGAGATCACCTGACCAGGAATACTGCAGCTCTAACTGTAACAGGAAGAGATCACCTGACCAGAAATACTGCAGCTCTAAATGTAGCAGGAAGAGATCACCTGACCAGAAATACTGCAGCTCTAAATGTAACAGGAAGAGATCACCTGACCAGAAATACTGCAGCTCTTAATGTAACAGGAAGAGATCACCTGACCAGAAATACTGCAGCTCTAACTGTAACATGAAGGGATCACCTGACCAGAAATATTGCAGCTCTAACTGTAACAGGAAGAGATCACCTGACCAGAAATACTGCAGTTCTAACTGTAAGAGGAAGGGATCACCTGACCAGAAATTCTGCAGCTCTAACTGTAACAGGAAGAGATCACCTGACCAGAAATACTGCAGCTCTAACTGTAAGAGGAAGGGATCACCTGACCAGAAATACTGCAACTCTAACTGTAACAGGAAGAGATCACCTGACCAGAAATACTGCAGCTCTAACTGTAACAGGAAGAGATCACCTGACCAGAAATACTGCAGCTCTAACTGTAACAGGAAGAGATCACCTGACCAGAAATACTGCAGCTCCAACTGTAAGAGGAAGGGATCACCTGACCAGAAATACTGCAGCTCTAACTGTAACAAGAAGAGATCACCTGACCAGAAATACTGCGGCTCTAACTGTAACAGGAAGAGATCACCTGACCAGAAATATTGCAGCTCTAACTGTCACAGGAAGAAGTGTTGAAGCAACAGAACTCTGCCTGTTAATTGGCTCGTGTGACCTAACAAGTATGGTTTGTTGGTATGTTTGTGTGCACCGTGAATCGTACTATACCAGGGGCCGGCCCTTATTTTTTAAAATGGAAATTTTCTATTTATTATAAAAATAAATAAGAAGAAGCAGGGGTTTACATATGAGCTGTTTTATGCAATATATTTTTATAGAGACTGACATTGTTTGGGGGGTATAGTTTTCCTTTAATATATACACTGGGCACGGATGCCACATAGGATATGTCACTTGGAAGGCTAACGGTCAACTTGTCCCCAGCTGTGTGTCTATTCACTTTAGGCAGATTATCACCTGGGAGTGATACCTTCAGTCTTATACCTCTGAGGTGCGTTAGTACAGGGGATACTTCTGGCACTAACACCTTCTTCAGGGGGTCCCTGTTCCCCGGCTTTATCTATGGAGTTGACTGTCTTTGGGCAATCTTCCTTATTGGGGTCTTTTTTTCCAGGCTCTCCAGTTGCATCCACCCTGTAGAACAGGCAGGGCTCACAGATAGTGATGGGCGAATTTGTCCCGTTTGCCTGAAAAGTTTGCAAATTACCCGTGAAATTCACGAAATGGTGAAAAATTTGCGATTGAAGTCAATGGGCACCAAAATTATTTTGATGCGTGTCAATTTGGACGCCCGCGACAATTTTTATAGGCGCACCTATTTTGTCCAAATGCATTAAAGTCAATAATCTTGATGTGCGCCCAAATTTTTTTGACGAGCCCGATTTTTCGCAGGTGAATTTTCTCAGCAGTTTCACTAATTTATTCGCCGATGTCAAAAAGTGGAAATTCGCTGCAAATTTGCGCCTGGCGAATTTATTCGCCCATCACTACTCACAAGGAAAATCCATGTGCTCCCACCTACTATATTTATAGACAGTTATTAGTTATAACATTCCAGAGACAAATAGAGAAATGGACCAGTAGGGTTGTTAGCCCTGTGGGTCCCTAATCCTCAAAAAAAAAATGTTAAGAAATTGAGATTAATTCCAAACGTCAATATTCTCCCATAGCTGCTCTCAAAGGCATTGTTCACCTTTAAATAAACTGTTAGTATGATGTAGAGAGGGATATTCTGAGACAATTTGCATTTGGTTTTCATTTATGATTATTTGTGGTTTTTGAGTAATTTAGCTTTTTATTCAGCAGCTCTCCAGTTTGTAATTTCAACAATCTTGTTGCTAGGGTCCAGATTCCCCTAGCAACCAGACATTGATTTGAATAATAGACTGGAATATAAATAGGAGAGGCCTGAATCGAAAGATGAGGAATAAAAAGTAGCAATAACAATAAATGTGTAGCCTTACAGAGCATTTGTTTTTTAAATGGGGTCAGTGACCCTAATCTGAAAGCTGGAAAGAATCAGAAGAAAAAGGCAAATAATTAAAAAAAAAAAAATAATCAAGACCAATTGAAAAGTTGCTTAGGACTGGCCTTTCTGTAACATACTAATGTTTAACTGAAAGCTAAACCACCCTTTTAAAGGGGAAGTAAAGTCTTGTAAAAATAATAATAAAACTAGTATACAAAAAGCGATCCATGAGGCAGTTTTAACAGGCTTCTTAAATTATTCTTTTGCTCTGCCAGTGCTTGCAGCTTGGTGTGGCCTAAAGATTAATTCACCTGTCTTGTATGGAGATTAATGTGTTTTAAAGGGGTTAACTATAAGTTAACTGTATGGTTAATCTAAGCAATTTATAAAAATTGACCTTCATTTTTTCTTTTTTATAGTTTTTTTATTATTTGAATTGTTCTAACTCTTCCCAGCTTTCAAATGGGGGTCACTGACTCCATCTAAAAAATGCTCTGTAAGGCTACACATGTCTTGTTGTTGCCTCTTTCTATTCAGGCCTCTCCTATTCATATTCCAGTCTCTTATTCAAATCAGTGCATGGTTGCTAGGGGAATTTGGACCCTAGCGACAAGACGGCTGAAATTGCAAACTGGAGAGCTGCTGAAAAATAAGAACAAATAATAAAAAATAAAAAGCAATTGCAAATTGTCTCTCTACATCATACTAACAGTTAATTTAAAGGGGAACAACCTCTTTATGTCAGATCACATGTTTAAAATGATATATTTCCTTATGGCAGACTTTAAATTGATTTTACCACTAAATGAAACGCATATGAGCAATTTGATTGTCCTGTAATGACTTCCATGGTAGTTTGTAGAATGTGATGGATCTTTATAGAGTTCTGTGCACCCCAGGTAAGTGCGGATTACTGGCGGCCCCTTGTGAATTCCTCCAGATATTACAGGGCCGACTCAATGAAGAGCAGCGGGGATGAGCCACATTCCATGGCCTCAAGCATTCCCTCCGAGTAGTTATTGTAGTTTTTCCGGCAATTCATTCACGCTCGACCGCAGCTCAGTTTGAGATGTTTTATATCCGCGGTTGGAAGCAGAAGAATCGCTCAGGATTCGTCATCCGTCTCCAGCGCCGCGGCTGCAAGTTTTCCATTTCATTTGCAGAATTTCATGCTTTTTATATATATATATAAAAAAAAAAGGAAATGACAAAAAAAAAATGACAACTAAAATGAAAAATAACAGGGCTCTGTTTCATAACAAGAAAGATGTAAAACCTCTCAGTTATTCTTGGTGCAGCTCAGGCCTCAGAAAAAGGCACAATGTTGTTCATGTTGTTTTTCTGTTTTTAGCTATTTCTCATTTGTCTCTTGAATTTTCTTCAGTGTGAAAATGAGAACATTTTTCTGGCAAACGTTTCCTGTAGACCATAATGTAGAATCCTGCAGCGGGTCGGGTAAACTGCGGGTTGCGGGTAGAGGTTCCGGGTGCAGGTATATGCGGGTTTGTGGGTCGCGGGTCTTGTCCAAAGCGATTTTTACTATTTTTTTCTGATCACGCCTACTTCCGATGATGTCACTTCCGGTTTACAATGACAGCACTTCCTGATTCTTGATGGTCAGCGGGTCCCGGGTCCGGGTTGTGGATAAGGTACTTGTGGGTCGGGTAGTGGGTCCAGGCAGGTAAGAATGCGGGTTGCGGGTCGGGCTTGTGGATTGCAGATTGCGGGTACGGGTTCCAAAAAATGGACCCGCACAGGACTCTTCCATAATGTTTAAGGCAACACAAGAGGAAACAAGCGCTGATGAGCCTATTGGTTTCTTTGGAAATCTCTGCTAATTTCATCTCACAAATTTATACCAAAAAAGCGACAGTGAGAAGACACAAGAAAAAGTGATAAATATCTAGGGTTGACACCCATCTGGTTTTGCCCCGTACAGCCCGATTTTCAGAAGGGCTGTCGGGTCTGAACTGCCTTCCCCAGGGTCGGACTGGGAGGCCCGAGGCTCACCGGGGTTTCTGCTTTAGGGCCCCCCTCCGGACCCTAGGGGATGCTGCCTCAGGGCCTTCCGTCCGGGAACAAATCCAGACACGCATGTATGCAAGCGCACCTACTGCTTATTGCCGTAACTGGGCAAGTAAGAAAACCAGGGTGTGGATCTGGGACGGCGGGGCCCACCGGGTTTTTTCCTGGTATCCCGCAGGCCCAGTCCGACTCTGGCCTTCCCAGTTTTCTGAACCCAGTTACCCTTGATTGATGCAGCATTCGGAGAATCGCGGATGGCCACTTCATCTCCCTGTTATGCCATGACCCTGCCTGTGACATAATCACTCCCAACTGTCCCGTTTTCTGCAGGACAGTCCCGATTTTGACGGCTCAGCCCGCAGTCCCAGGGTTTACTTTGAAAAGTTTCTTTTTGATCTCCTGCACTGAAGCCAGAAAAAGATACAATGTTTCTGAAACTTAAATAAGAGACAGAGCCCAGAACACTGAAAAGCTGCTGCTATTTAGGTTTTTTTTATTATTAAATTCCGAATGCTAAAAACTCAAAATACTCAAAATTTTTAGTGGACAAAAGGTCGATTTTTCTGGATTTATTATAAGCCAAGGCTGCAAAAAGTCAGAATCTGAAAATCCAGCATCTCAGACCTGCCGAGGTTGTATATAAGTCAATTGGAGAGGTCCCTATCCTATTTGGAAGTTTCTGTGGTCTGCGCTGAAATTACTATTACTATTTCAAACTTTTTAGGCAAAAATCTGAAACATTCAGAGTTTGAGCCAGAAAAAAACGAGCAGTTTGGGAAAAAAATCTGAAAAAAATGGACAATTCAAGTTTTTGCTCGATTCTACCGAGTTTTTCCCTGATCCGATTATATTGTCTTTTTTTAATAAAAAATAAAGCTGGTGGATTCTAGTTTGGTCTCACTTTTTTTAATTAAATCATCAGAAAAATGCAGATTTTTATAAAGACCCCCTTAAAGTTTAAATTATGTTTTAATAGAATTAAGGTATGGGGATCCAAATTACGGAAACACCCCTTACCCTGAAAACCTCAAGACCTGAGCATTCTTTTTTTTTTCTTTAATTTTTATTTGCAAGTTCCATTACAATTAGTTTACAATAATTACACCCATTTTAATATCATACAACATAAAAAAAGGAGAAAGAACAAAAACCGGTCCCATACCTGTATATTTTTATTCTCATTGGGCATTACTTGGTCTTATTATTGACATTTGCCGACTCTGCTGTTTCAAAAGACTAAGGGGGTTATTTATTAAGCTCAGAATACCTGAAAACCGAAAAATTCAGATTTTTCGGACCTAAAAAAAAAATTCTGAATTTGTCAGGATTTATTAAAGTCCGATGGTATGAAAACTCAGAATTTGAAACCCGGCATCTCAAAGCTCTCGAGGTCCTGTATTGGTCAATGGGGAAGGTCCCAGTGTCTGCGCTGCTGTTAGTACCGATATCCGATGATTTCTGGGATTTTGCCCCAAAAAGTCAGAAAATTCATAGTTTTTACAGAAAAGTCGGGCAAAGGTCCGAAGTTTGCCCGAACCTATTTTTTGAATGATAAATAAGGTACATTTGGGAATTCGGAGTTGTTTGGATTTTTGTTTTAGAAATACTGATAAAAATTTGGAACTTGCTAAATCTGCCCCTTATTGTAAATGTGTTGCTGTCAGTACTCACATGAGCAGTTTCCCTGCCCTCTTTCCCAAATCCCCACGTATCCATTCACCAGTGTGCTGTCTGGCCGACTGTGCTTAAACCCAGAGGAGTGGAACAGACTTTGTACATAACATAGAATATGATTCAAAGGAGAAGGAAAGCTACTGAGGCATGGAATTGCCAATAGATTAGCTGCATTAGTGCAAAATAGAATGCTTTATTTATTCTGTAGAAGGCTTTACTATACCCAAGTAATAAGCTCTAGAATCTCTGTTTGTTTAGGATAGCAGCTTCCATATTAGCTTGGTGTGACATCACTTCCTGCCTGAGTCTCTCCCTGCTCATTTATAGCTCTGGGCTCAGATTACAGCAGGGAGGGAGAGAGGAGCAAACTGAGCATGCTCAAGCCCTAGCCCTGGAGGTTTAAGCTGAAAACAGTTAGTCTGATACAGAAGCCCATGAGTACACAATAGAAGGAAAGAAATGTGCTGTTTCTTTTGACAGAGGACTCAGAGCAGCATTACTTTGAGGGTTTACTGGTGTATTTATATAGACCTTTCTCATAAATCTTACTTACTTTTAACCTTTCCTTTAAAGGGGGTGTTCACCTTTGACTTAACTTTAAGTATGATTCTGAGACAATTTGCAATTGGTTTTCATTTTTTATTATTTGTGTATTTAGCTTTTTATTCAGCAGCTCTCCAGTTTGCAATTTCAGCCGTCTGGTTGCTAGGGTCCAAATTCCCCTAGCAACCATGCATTGATTTGAATAAGAGACTAGGGTATGCCTAGGAAAGGGCATTAATAGAAAGATGAGTAATACAAAGTTGCAATAACAATACATGTGTAGCCTTACAGAGCACTTATGTTTATGTATTATACTTTTATTTAACTTGTTCATTAATGACTTAGGGGAGGGTGTTGTAAGTAATGTATCAGTGTTTACAGATGACACAAAACTATCAGCCCAATTAATTCCATCCAGGATGTGGCACTTGCAACAGGATCTTGACTAACTGGCAATCTGGGCAGCTAAGTGGCAAATGAGATTCAATGTTGATAAATGTAAAGTCCTGCACCTGGGATGTAACAATATCCACTTATACCCTTAATGGGACTGCACTAGGCAAATCCATAATGGAGACGGAGCTTGGAGTCCTTGTAGATAATAAACTTGTCTGTAGCAAGTAATGCCAGTCAGCAGCATCAAGGGCAAATAAGATCTTGACTTGTATTAAATGGGGCAGAGAGTCACGGGAGGAGGGGGTCCCACTGTATAGAGCACTGGTAAGGCCCCATCTAGAATATGCCCTACAGTTTTGGTCTCCATCACTCAAACAGGACATTATTGTATTAGAGAGGGGACAGAGAAGGGCAACTAAGCTGGTAAAGGGAAAATCTTAGCTATGAGGAAAGACTGGCCAAATTGGGGATGTTCACTCTGGAGAAGAGGCGCTTAAGGGGAGATGTGATAACTATGTATAAATATATAAGGGGATCATATAATAATCTCTCTAATGATTTATTTACCAGTAGGTCTTTCCAGCTGACACGAGGTCACCCATTCCGATTAGAAGAAAAGAGGTTCCTTGAATGTGGAATTGTCTCCCTGAATCAGGGGTACAGGCTGATACATTAGATAGGTATAAGGAAGGGTCGGATGCTTTATTCACCAGTAGCTCCTCCCAACAGACAGGAGGGAGCCAATGAGATTAGAGGAGGGAAAGGGGTGTTACAGGGAGAGCTGGGAAGTGAATCAGTGGTACAGGCTGATACATTAGATTGGTACAAGGAAGGGTCGGATGCTTTATTCACCAGTAGCTCCTCCCAGCAGACAGGAGGGAGCCAATGAGATTAGAGGAGGGAAAGGGGTGTTACAGGGAGAGCTGGGAAGTGAATCAGTGGTACAGGCTGATACATTAGATTGGTACAAGGAAGGGTCGGATGATTTATTCACCAGTAGCTCCTCCCAGCAGACAGGAGGGAGCCAATGAGATTAGAGGAGGGAAAGGGGTGTTACAGGGAGAGCTGGGAAGTGAATCAGGGGTACAGGCTGATACATTAGATAGGTATAAGAAGGGGTTGGATGGCTTTTTAGCAAGTGAGGGAATACAGGGATATGGGAGATAGCTCATAGTACAAGTTGATCCAGGGACTGGTGCCATTGTCATTTTGGAGTCAGGAAGGAATTTTTTCTCGCTCTGAGGCAAATTGGAGAGGCTTCAGATGGGTTTTTTTTTTTGCCTTCCTCTGGATCAACTGGCAGTTAGGTGGATTTAAAAAAAACAAACAAAAAAAAAACCTAAAAGGTTGTGTTTTTTCAACCTTACTTACTATGTTACTATGTTTAGATGGGGTCAGCGGCCCCCATTTGTAAGCTGGAAAGAGTCAGGAGAAGAAGAATAATTTCAATACTTTTAAAAGTAAATAATGAAGACCAATTGAAAAGTTGTTCAGAATTGGCCATTCTATAACATACAAAAAGTTAATACAAAGGTGAACCACCCCTTTAAAGGGAACCCAGTGCTTGTGTTTAATGAGATGGCACTTTCCATGAGTATTGATTATTTGTTAAACTGTCAGATATTTGCACATGGGGAGGAACATGGAATGGCATCTGTATGAAATGGCACCAGAGAACAATGGATTATATTTGCAGTTCATCGCAGATGGTTCATTATATTTAATCGCCTCCAGAGCCTTTAGAAGCGGCGTTAGAAACATGTGGAACATGATGTGACACTTAACATCTTGCCCCCGGTCATTCCATTCATGGCCAGGACTATAAATATTCTGCTGCTTTATTTGTGATGAAACACAATTACTGAATTCGTTATTATGGGAGAATAAATGCAATAAGGACTAATCCGTGTTTTTCAGGCTAAAAAATTGTCGAATTTATGGAGTTTGCATTCCATCAAATACAAGCCGACAGTTTATATGTATCAGACCCCCCCCCCCCAGCTGCAAAGCCATAAATGTTCTTGGACTTTTATTAAGTAATTAGGCAGGAAAGGCATAAAAACTATTTATTCTTAGGAAAATGAAAGATTTCTTTGTGAGTTGCTTGAAATGGAACATTTTCCCTTGGAATTATTTCATCCAGAGAGAAGTGTTAGTTTATAATTATGGAGAGGGTTTCCATCTGCCGCTTGTTTAGGTGAAATCTGGGGACAGGCTGCTTCTACTCTCTAGGGAACAACTTGCCTTTAAGTCGTTTTACCAACAACTAGGGGCAGATTTATCAAAGGTTGAAGTGAAAATTTGAATTAAAAAAATTCGAATTTCGAGCTAATTTGTGTGTACTTTGACTAGGGAATAGTCCAAATTCGATTCAGATTTGAAAAAAATTAAAATTTCAAGCTAATTCTTATGTACTTCGACTAGGGAATAGTCCAAATTTGATTTGAATTTGAAAAAAATTTGAATTTTGAAATTTATCACTGTCTCTTTAAAAATTTGACTTTGACCATTCGCCATCAAAAACCTGCTGAATTGCTGTTTTAGCCTATGGGGGACCCCCTAGAACATATTTGGAGTCAATTGGTGGGCTTTGAAAAATCGAAAAACTTCCACTTGTACAATTCGAATGCGCTATTACTTCGATTCTAATTCGATCGAAAATGGACCTATTCCGCCAAAAAAAAATTTCACTTTAATTTCGTTTGGTCTTTTTGAATTCGAATTTCTACGTTTTTCAAATTCAAAATGCAACCCTTGATAAATCTGCCCCTTAATGTCCTGGTTCAGTAACCCAAAGCAACCAAGGGGCATTTAGATTTATAGAAATATTTTCCAATATTTGCAAGTCTTGTATCAGGTAAGGGGTCCCTGACCAAAGACTGGAACTCCAAGGTCGACTTGATGTCAAAAAGTATGACAGATTTTTTTTTTAAATTGTCATTTTGGCCTAAATGTGTAAGATATTGTAATTGTTTCACTGGCTGCAGGTTGATCTGCTCCTGTGAATTTCTAATAGCCCAATGGGCTACAGGTTGGTCAAGATTTGCAAATTTCCTAATATTTTGGTTACTGACAAAAAGCAATCAAGTTAAATAATCACAGCACAATGAAAGCAGATAAAACACAAATGATTGGTGCAAATTACCTCTAAAGTCAGATAGACACGGCAGATTCGGGGAGATTAGTTGCCTGGTGACAAATCTCCTCTTCTTAGGGGCGACTAATCTCCCTGAACTGCCTTTCCTTCCTTCCCGCCGGCTAGAATGAAATTTGAGTCTATGGGAGATGGCCTTCCCGTAATTCAGAACTTTCTGGATAATGGGTTTCCGGATAACGCATTCCATACCTGTTCAAATGTATCTGAATCAACCAGTGTTATGTTCCAGATAATATTATACAGGTATGGGACCTGTTAACCAGAATGCTCGGAACCTGGGCTTTTCCAGATTTGGATCTACTAAAAAATAATTTAAACATTAAATAAATAGGCTGTTTTTAAATCTTCCAGTAAGGATTAATTATATCTTAGTTGGGATCAAGTACAAGGTACTGTTTTATCATTACACAGAAAAAGGATTTTTTCCAAATTTGGATTATTTGGTTATAATGGAGTCTATGGGATACGGTCTTCCTGTAATTTGGAGCTTTTGGGATAACAAGTTTCCAGATAACGGATCTCCTTCGATCGAATATTCGATCGTGCGACTATTCACCGGGCGATTATTCGCCCATTCGACTATTCGCCAGCGCGTAAATTCGCCCGAATTCCCTATTCCCCAGTCGAATTTCGAGGGATTTAACCCCTCGAAATTCGACCCTTGATACATCTATACATCTGCCCCTTTAATTGTTACGTGAGGGGTTGAAAAGTTCAACAAAAATAAATTGCTTTGTGTGGGAAAATTTTTGAATAATGTGCATTTTTTTAAACTCTAATAAATTAGAATTTTTCCACACTTCGAATGGTATGTTGTTTCTGAAAAAAATTTACGTCTAAAATTTGATTGAATAATTTCGACCCCAAAACTTGATTTGCATTTGAATCGAGTTTTCCTTCGGAAAGAAATGTGACTTTTGTGCGTCAAATTTTGACGCGCGTAATTGTTTTTTCTCCCATTGGAGTCTATGGGGCATAGTTTTAGAAGAGAAACTTGGCAAAAAATTTTGTCATCACTACTATCAACATCTTCTAATAGATCATGGGATGTCGGCCATTGACTTCTACATGAACTCTGCAGGTTTTAGGTGGAGAATAGTCTAATCAAAACTGTTTCCAGGGTCGTGCTTAGTCTCACATTTAAATTTAAGATGGTGGTTTTAAATTCAAATTTGTAAATTTTGACCAAAAAAAAATATTCCAAAATTTGAATTAGAATCTTAGTAAATCTGTTCCTTCGTAGTTGGGTTATTATTTCTTCTACAACCAGATTTTTTTCAAATATTTTATATAAATGTTACGCTGCGTCTGACTTGATTGTGGCCATTTTTACTGGTTAGTAAAAACCACACAAGTGACAGTTGCAACGTGGGCAATGGGATTAAATAGACATCGTTGTCTCAGCCTGGAGAGAAGGTTCTCTACTGTTTGTTCTAGCCATGTGACTGCTTGAATTCTCTAATTGCTTACAGGCCGCCTCTTGAAAATTCGAATCCTCTGATACAGGTTGGTCTAGCGATATAAAAGTTCATATTGATTATAGGCTGGTCCCAGCCCAGGGAGCCAATACTATAAGGTGGTTGGGGCCTTGGCTGGTTGATCTGGGATGTTCTTGGAATACATGGCACCACATGGGGGCCCCTTGGCAGATTGCTCCAAGTAAAGATAA
The DNA here is from genome assembly GCF_017654675.1 of Xenopus laevis. NCBI lineage: Eukaryota > Metazoa > Chordata > Amphibia > Anura > Pipidae > Xenopus > Xenopus laevis. The sequence goes on along the minus strand of NC_054378.1, from coordinate 129,813,858 downwards.
ATATATACAAGCGTGGGAAAAGTTATCGAGAATGCTTGAGACCTGGGGGTTTTCTGGATAATGGATCTTTCCATAATTTGGATATTCATACCTTAAGTCTACTAGAAAATCATATAAACATGAAATAAACCCAATAGGCTGGTTTTGCTTCCAATAAGGATTAATTATATCTTAGTTGGGATCAAGTACAAGATACTGTTTTATTACAGAGAAAAAGGAAGTAATTTTAAAAAAATTTGGATTATTTGATTATAATGGAGTCTATGGGAGACATCCTTTCAGTAATGCAGAACTTTTCTGTATAACAGATTCCATACCTGTGTAGGGATCTTATGATTATATCCCCATTTACTTTGCCTTCCCCTAAAGCTTGTGCCCAAAGGGGACTCTAGTCTACGGAAGGGAGTAACCCCCCACTTCCTGGGTCATAGTTACCCCGGTTTGGCCAAAAGGTGGAAGTATAATATATAATGCTTTAGCCATGTGGCTTCAGGGGCTTCTGCCAGAGGTTTTCGGTCAGGGTTGTTACCTGAACCTCTTCTAAGTGGATTTAAGCCTCCCATGGAGCCATCATTAGTCAGGACTAGTAAGGGGTAGCTAGATCCTGTAAAAGAGAGAATGCCAGATTAGGGCTACCTATATTGAGCAGCTTTGAGCTCCCTCAAGGAGTGATAGAAGGGAGTAGATCCCAAGGGCATTGTTGCCTTGTTAGGGGAACCAGAGACAGGGCAACATGGATTGGGATAGATCCCCCCTGAGTATCCCGTAAGAAGTGTCCCCAGAGAAAACAAGCTCTATTAGAGGGACAACTCTGCAATTGGTCTGCATTGTGAGTATGTGTGTATCATACAATATACATATATATGCTCTGTATGGCATTGCTGCTCTCCCATGTGGATCTCTGTTAATAAACCAGTTCAGTTATTGTTGTAAGAACCACTGGTGCCTGTACTTTTACTATTACTGTGGGCTCTACCCTGTCTCCACACTGTTGTGAGGGCTTGTTCTGTAAGAATGAAGGTCTCATCCAGGGCACATATTACAAGTTGGAACAACAGTGCTGCTCATTTTACTATAAGCTTACACCTGTATTGTATAGAAATACAAATCGGCCAATGAGAAGCTCAAACTTCCATTGATATCGTATCACTTGTCTACCTCGAACGATTGAAGCTTTTAACTGTCATTGACAGGTTCTTTAGCCCCATCGTATAGTTTGCAAAGGGAGCCTCTACCCAAAACATTTTTTAACATAATAAAACAAATAAAAATGTTTCATTTGAGTTTCAAGTTTAGACTTGGAAGCTTTTTCCGTTATGCAAGAAAACCTGTTTTTGGGTGGAGGATCCCTGGTGATGGTGGTGGACTGTTTGCACAGGTCTCAGTTATATGAAGGTCTGCCCTGGACAAGTAAAACATTAAATCAACCAATTGTTGATTTATTTTCTATTTAGGGCTAAAGCTCAAGGGAACATTGACCAGATTAAGACTGTATGCATTCAGACTGCAAGAGCGTCCTGACCCCTCTATACAAGAGTTAACGAGGAGTGGTGGGACTTGCTGGCCTACAACAGTACTTCATATTAATTGACTCAATCAGACTTTGTTTTCAGAACTGTCTTTAATTTCTACATTATAGAACGGAAAGTAATGCGATGCTAGAGAAATATTTAAGGATCGTGCCTCTTCTAGCTGGAAATGGGTAAGATTCCGTATAAAAGAGCAGTTGCATTTCAAGAGATGCCTTAATGTTCCCACGGAAAGTCCCCAAACACCTTGAGAAAAATAAACAGAACCACTAGATAAGTAGATATCATATAATGAAGAATTAGGGTAAGAGGGAATGATGAGAGTTTGTTCTTAAATGTACAGACCATGTGCTATAATATCAGAGCTATTGCAAGAGGCCGCACCATTACACTATTCCAGTGTTGTAAATGGCCAAAACTAAAAAAATCTATTTTTTTTTACTATAAAATCCAATTTTTTTTGTGTAAACCCCCCTGAATTTTCCATGATTTATTATAACCAGAGGAAGGGAAAAGTCAGAATCTGAAAATCCGGCATCTCAGACCTTATATAAGTCAATGGAAGAAGTCCTGAAGATGTCCTGATCTGCAAAAATCCAAAGATTTTGCGGTGTTCTATCAATAATTTGTAAGTTTCGATTTTTGGCCGATTTTCATGATTTTATATTTTTTTCCCGCACTCGAATTTTTCGCGAAAATGTATTGATAAATAAGGGGAAATAACCCGTGCGCATTTGGTTGGAGAATATTTCAGATAAAAATTAGATAAATTCAGATTTTGATAAATAATTCCCTTAGTATTAGCTTTAAGGGCAGTGACACACCAGGAGATTAATCGCTAGCGATAAATCGCTGGTTCTCCGGGCTATTAATCTCCTGCACTCTCTTCTGCACTCTCCAGTCTCCTTTCCCATAGGAATGGATCATTGGATGACAGCCCATAATTTGGAAGGGCAGATCATGAATATAACAGTGCCAGGCAAGGATAAATATAGAGGAACATGGCGGCGCAGATAGGGTTGACTGCCCTGGGCCCTGCGCATTGTAGGAATATGTGGATAGATGACTATAGTCAGGCCTGGATTTGTGGAAAGGCCACCAAGGCCCGGGCCTAGGGCAGCAGGATTTTAGGTGGTGGCATGTTGACTAACCACACCCGTATTGAGGAGGGGACAGGGGCGACGAATAGCAGTGGCCTAGGGGCGCCCACTATGTAAATCCAGCCCTGACTATAGTTCAGGAGACAGTGGAATAACTATATGTGAAAGATGACCTCTATCACAATTTTCTTTTTTTTTTAATTGAACATCTTTATTGGCTTCACTGTCCCCCCTAAACTCTTGGGCTCACCATCAGTTGTAGGGTCTGCTATTCTTATTGTTAGATCTCAGAAGTAGGGTTATACAGTAGGACAAGATGGTGACATTTGAGTGTTGGCTCATCCCCATATATTGAGCCATCTTACAGAGGTTTCCCAGTTTAATTCTGACCCATATTTGGAAAATTCTCATTCATGTACGAGTGGATTCCACTGGGTACTCTGGTTTCTATACAGGAGGGTTAAATGTTGGCGAACAGTGTATGACCTTAGATTGTAAGCTCCACTGGGGTTAGGGACTAATGTAAATAATGAACAGTCTATATAAAATGCAACATATATGTGCTGGTATTATATAAATGAGGATAGTAATAAAGTGCAAGTGCATATTGGTGACGTTTGGGATGGGGCTCTCAGATCTCAGAATCATACAACTGTGCAATAAAAGCTGTGCCGTACACTGGATATAACACAGCTGGCAAATTTTATTCTTGTTTATTAAAATGTCAGTCTTCTGCTAATCCATTGCCTTAAGGGCTATCCCTGTTCAAGTGCATTAGGGTCAATGAGAACAGAAGGGGCTCCTGTTAATCCTTCTGTGCCAAATGAATGTTTCCCTTAAAGGAACTGATGGAAACCATGTTGACAATCGTAATTTGACATCTGGACAACTCAGATTGAATCTTCCTGTGCATCAATATAAACAAGTTCAGGGGGGCTTTGGACCTAAACAAGTGAGGAATCACCGGCACAATCATGATCCATATAAAACCCAGAGCAGATTTCTAGAAAATCCAGTTGGTTGAGAGCCTCATCTGCATGGTCCCTCCATGTGATCTTATCAATGGACTCAGGGATCAATCAATAAAAACATCCCAATTGGGCACACCACATGGTTGGGAGATTTCATTTTTTGGCAACTTCGGTAAACAAGTGGATAATCTTTCCCCACTCTTTATATTTCACCCTACATACAGGGGGTGAGACCCTATATACAATGAATACAATATTTGGGGGCATTGAGTCAACAGGCTCTTTGCTGGAAGAGACAGTACACAGCCCTCAAGCAAAAGCAAAAAAGTACAGGTGCAGATGGAGAAAGTTGCCTATTCCTTTGCTGCTGCTACAAATACATGGACATTTGGTAATAATGTTCTCATATCCAATATGAAGTCCATCGGGCTCTTATGATATTGCTTTCTACTGGTAATGTTTATACTTCACAAACACTTGGGGGCACATTTACTTGCTCGAGTGAAGGATTCGAATGAAAAATACTTCGAATTTCGAAGTATTTTTTTGGCTACTTTGACCATCGAATTGGCTACTTCGACCTTCGACTACGACTTTGAATCGAAAGATTGAACTAAAAATCGTGCGACTATTCGACCATTCGATAGTCGAAGTACTGTCTCTTTAAAAAAAAACTTCGACCACCTACTTCGCCACCTAAAACCTACCGAGCACCAATGTTAGCCTATGGGGACCTTCCCCATAAGCTTTCTAGGCAATTTCTGATCAAAGGAAAATCGTTCGATCGATGGATTAAAATCCTTCAAATCGTTCGATTTGAAGGATTTAATCGTTCGACCATTCGATCAAAGTAATTGCAGTAAATCCTTCGACTTCGATATTCGAAGTCGAAGGATTTTACTTCGATGGTCGAATATCAAGGGTTAATTAACCCTCGATATTCGACCCATAGTAAATGTGCCCCTTGCTGTTTTTATTTTATTCTAAGAACTAAATCCTAGTATTGAATGTATGGAAACTCCAGGGCCAGGATTGGATGGGTAGGGAGGCAAGGCAGGAAGGCTTGGCTGGAATGTCTAACCTGAAGCTAGAGAACTGCAAGTTGCCCATTCTTGGCATATTTACGGAAGATATCTTATACAATCTGGTGCTTTGTACTTTTATCGGTGATGTTCCAGAGGCCAGTCCAATGATCTTTCTGCTGTAGTTTTAAAGCATAGTTGAGTTTATACTGTCTATAGATTTTCCAACAATGGACTCATAAAGGATGGTTTGCCTCTAATCCTGATGCTTGATTGGCTGGATGTCCTACACATGAGTCAGCCTTGATATCCTTGAGTAACCCAACACTGTGGGATCTGGGTGACCAAGAACAAAAGGCGATGAATGCGTTACAGTAGTAGATGGGCTGGTGAGGACTTTACGCCCTTTGCTGTCAATACCCAAATATTCCCACCATTGTTTATTCATTGAATATTACTAAACAAACCAAATCAGCAAGCTTTACTAAAATTAAAAAAATAAATAATTCCTCCTAAACAGGAATGGTGTCATTTTGGGGATCTTTCCCTCAAATGTTATCTAACTGCTTGATACAATGCCTTCAGTGTCCGACTAGGACACCAGGGGCACACCCAGAAACCTTAGACCATTGGCCCACCCAGAAGCCTTAGACCAGGGACCCACCAAAAACATTAGACCAATGACCCACTCTCAGTACTAATATTCTTCCTCTCCCCACTTAACCTCTATTCTCCTAGACTCTTTTCTTTACATACTGTAATCTAATTAGATGGACCACAGACACCTGGGCCCAATGGGAGTTTTCCTGGTATTCTGGTGGGCCAGTCCAACACTGAACGCCTTACTGTATGAGAGTGCTGTTCCATCATAATCCCCAGGCAAAAATTGGCATTGACTGAAAGGGTATTGCAATGATTAATCAATAAGCCTCTTCCTTCAGTAAACTGTCTCTGCAACCACTTTACAACAAAGCTGCCCATGCCAGTGATTTCTCTTTAATAAACTGAAACCAAGTTCAACAATGCTGTGGTTTTAGATGTTTTTTTTTTGTTAGGAGGTGGTAGAGACCCTTCAGTCATCAAGAAGAGTTTTACATCATAACCCATTTGCTTTAAAAGGCCACGCTACCCATTTAAGGAGATATGTCAGGTTTCAGGTGTTGGAGAAGTGGGCTAACCCCAATAAATACTGGTCAGTTGACTGTATGCTTGGGAAGAGTCCATACATCATAAACAGGCAAACATGGATTTCATATTAGGGCGAGGGACAAACAGTTCCACTAAATGAACTCTGTCTTGTTGTTTTTTTGTCCTTCCAGCTCCCTCAGGCTCAAAAGGTAAAACAATACAATTAACAGTTGACCCATTGGCTAGATGACGTGGTGCATGTGTTCAGTGCTGTGAACCCAGTACAGTGGGGATTAGGTTCCTGACTTGTTTTATCAGGGCGTTTACTTCTAACAACAATATTTCTGGGGAGTGAAGAAGATGAATCTCCGGTAACTGGGCAATGTCAGTCAGCAGCCGACCTTACGTAAAGCCGACTGTACAAATCAACTCAAGCACAAGGTAGAAACTGCTAAAAGCCTTATTACACTGTGCTACTGTATATACTCTGTAACAAACCTGGCCTCTCTGTAAAGGAACCGTTAAGTTTTGTTTGAGATGCAACATTAACCCCATTAGGATGTTTTATTAATTATAAACCCGATGGCTGCCACGGAAACAGGTTGAGGCTTTGCTTCTTCCCTCTAGAGGTGGAATAAGTCTTTGGAGGATTTTAAGACTATTTTTATTCTCCTTCTTTACTCCTATTGTCAGAAATAACCTCCAACCCATCTCCCGTCCCCGTGGATTAATATGGGCCCAGGGGTGTAACTACAGAGGTGGCGGCTGCAGGGGGGCCCAGGAGGTATAGGCCCCACTAGGCCATAATTCATGTTCAATTTCAAAAAATAATGGTAAAACAACCTCTACATATTTTGGATGCCTGAAAAATAATTTGCTGTGGGGCCCAGTAACATCTAGTTACGCCACTGAATTTGCCCAATAAATCCTCCATGCCCCTGAGCCATCGCAGTGCTTGCCCTGCGAATAATTCCACACTTGGTTGTTGTACAAATTATGACATAGATATACCATTAAAAATGGTCCGTCCTCAGTGACAGTCCTATTAATGTGCACTTGTGCCACCTTCAGGCGCACAGGCAGCACTGCAGCTCCAAGGACTTCTATAGTAATGGACCCAGTGTATAATAAACACAATAATACTGCAGATCAGTTATATTGTCAAATGTATATTCCAGCAAAAGATTACCGTTCCTTTAATCAGAGAGCAGGTTGGGCACTGTATTTCTTAGCACTGTTTAGTAAGCACCACGGAACCCACTCTCCACTGTACTAGGGGTGTCCCTATTGCCTCATCTAAATGAACTACAGAGATCTGTTGTGTCTTAGGAACAGCCTCAGCTTTGTTACATCACAATATGTATGTATAACATCCCGGGTACTCTATACATACATTTGTGAGTAATTCTATCACCTCATAGTGTATGTAGCTCATTATACCTTTCTGTATGTGCTTAAAGAGAAACTGTAACCTATGTGTATGCAGAGCTCACGTTCCATTCATTTTCCTTTAATATAAGGGGAGAGAGTTTAGCTTAATGTGTGCCCAGAGCATTCCTTCTCTGTGTATTTGTGTGTATGTGTGTAAATAAATGCTGCTATACAGGAGGAGGAATGTTGTGGGCACAAGCTATACCCTCGGACTGAATGTCTGTTAAAGGAAAGTTGGTGGAAGCTAAAAACCCTGCTTATAAATAGGGTATATTTTCCCTTTCTCTATTGAAGTGCTGTTGACATTACATGTGTGACCCTTGTACTCACATTATCACCCTCCTGTCCTATGTCACTCACTTTCTTTAAAGGAACGGATGCTTATTTCTTTAGTTGCACATTTACAAGTGTACACAGCATGGATTCTTGGCTGATATCAGGTATTTCACGTGGAGTAGAAAAAAAGTGTAGTAATATATGTAGACCTATGTCGTGCCATGACTCGGATATATCTATAATACAACAACAATAAGAATAGTATATTACATAGGCTAAAGTTTATGGACTCCCAACCCATACTTCTGTGTGATGGAACATTGTATTGTAGTAAAATGTAGCTGAAGCCTGAATCCCCCATACCCTCTATAAAGCAACACTGTACACTTAACTGTTCCTGCTGAATTGTGCTAAGTTCAGGGAAAACCTATGCTGCCATAGTTTTATGGGATCTCTCTGTACAGACTATGAGCAAACTTAGGGGCTGTTCCTGCTGAATTGTGCTTAGTACAGGGGAATACCTATGTACCATAGTTTTATGGGATCTCTCTGTACAGACTATGAGCAAACTTAGGGGACTGTTCCTGCTGAATTGTGCTTAGTACAGGGGAATACCTATGCTGCCATAGTTTTATGGGATCTCTCTGTACAGACTATGAGCAAACTTAGGGGCTGTTCCTGCTGAATTGTGCTTAGTACAGGGGAATACCTATGCTGCCATAGTTTTATGGGATCTCTCTGTACAGACTATGAGCAAACTTAGGGGCTGTTCCTGCTGAATTGTGCTTAGTACAGGGAATACCTATGCTGCCATAGTTATATGGGATCTCTCTGTACAGACTATGAGCAAACTTAGGGACTGTTCCTGCTGAATTGTGCTTAGTACAGGGAATACCTATGCCGTCATAGTTTTATGGGATCTCCTTGTACAGACTATGAGCAAACTTAGGGGAATGTTCCTGCTGAATTGTGCTTAGTACAGGGAATACCTATGCTGCCATAGTTTTATGGGATCTCTCTGTACAGACTATGAGCAAACTTAGGGGACTGTTCCTGCTCAATTGTGCTTAGTACAGGGGAATACCTATGCTGCCATAGTTTTATGGGATCTCTCTGTACAGACTATGAGCAAACTTAGGGGCTGTTCCTGCTGAATTGTGCTTAGTACAGGGAATACCTATGCTGCCATAGTTATATGGGATCTCTCTGTACAGACTATGAGCAAACTTAGGGACTGTTCCTGCTGAATTGTGCTTAGTACAGGGAATACCTATGCCGTCATAGTTTTATGGGATCTCCTTGTACAGACTATGAGCAAACTTAGGGGAATGTTCCTGCTGAATTGTGCTTAGTACAGGGAATACCTATGCTACCATAGTTTTATGGGATCTCTCTGTACAGACTATAAGCAAACTTAGGGGACTGCTCCTGCTGAATTGTGCTTAGTACAGGGAATACCTATGCTACCATAGTTTTATGGGATCTCTCTGTACAGACTATGAGCAAACTTAGGGACTGTTCCTGCTGAATTGTGCTTAGTACAGGGAATACCTATGCTGCCATAGTTTTATGGGATCTCTCTGTACAGACTATGAGCAAATTTATGGGACTGTTCCTGCTGAATTGTGCTTAGTACAGGGAATACCTATGCTGCCATAGTTTTATGGGATCTCTCTTTACAGACTATGAGCAAATTTAGGGTCTGTTCCTGCTGAATTGTGCTTAGTACAGGGAATACCTATGCTGTCATAGTTTTATAGTTCTCTGTACAGACTATGAGCAAACTTAGGGGGCTGCCCCGTTAAAAGGCACATGTTGGGCTAAAATGTTATCCCCAACCAAAAGCTGCAGAAGTTTTTTTTTTTTTTCAAAAAAATTTCCCCCCACCAGTGATAGGACACTCACATACTGGGAGTTCCCAGTATGAGCAGCCATGTCAGTCAAAGCTCGTGCACATAATGAGCAGATTACATCACTTGCTTATTATTCACATGCGTGTGCCCTAACCAGCGGCCAGTTACATGGGGCAGGAAAAAGCTGAAGTTCGGCTCCTAAAGCTGCTGCCGCCACCTTGCTTCATGGCAGGAGCAGCCCTGGCCCTAACATGGGCGTTAATACTCGGAGCTCCCTTTCAGTTCAAGTGTCCTAGCACTGGTGGGGGCAATTTTTTCAAGGGCGAATCACCCCTTTAAAAGGCTGTTACCTGTATAAATAGAGTGAACCTTCCCTTTGGCACTGTTGCCTCTATTACTGTACAATAATGTTTATTTCAATGTAAAACACTGTAGTGTGTTCCAGTATGTGTTAGGTGTTTGTCAAGATTGGTTTCATTTTTAGGTTCAGCACAAGTCCAGTACATACAGTAGCATTTTTTTATAATTGGAAAATGCATTTGGCATACTGTTTGATGGGGAAAAAAACAATTTATATTATTTTTTTTTAAAAGTTGTAGTTGTAAGAAACTGTGCACACAAAGAGGTTTGTACTGTATTATATAGAGTCGCTGTTTTTTTTCACACTTTAACTGCAACTGGAGAAATGCAGGGTTATTTCAACAACATATTGGGCTGTAAGTAAAATCAGGCATGGCATTAACAGAATTGCAGCAAATAGATTCACAGCATCACATTAACCCCACATATGCCAGTAAAAACACTGCAGAAAATGGAATCAGAGCATTGCATTAATCCCAGACATACAGTACCAGTAAACTGTCTTCCTGCAGAAAATGGATTCAGAGCATTGCATTAATTCCAGACATACAGTACCAGTAAACTGGTGACCTGCACAAAAATGGATTAAGAGCATTGCATTAATCTCAGACATACATTACTAGTAAACTGGCTTCCTACAGAAAATTGATTCAGAGCCTTGCATGAATCCCAGACAAACAGTACCAGTAAACTGGCTTCCTGAAGAAAATGGATTGAGAGCATTGCAATTATCCCAGGCATACATTACCAGTAAACTGTCTTACTGCAGAAAATGGATTCAGAGCATTGCATTAATTCCAGATATACAGTACCAGTAAACTGGCTTCCTGCAGAAAATGGATTCAGAGCATTGCATTAATCTTAGACATACAGTACCAGTGAACTGGCTTTCTGCAGAAAACAGATTCAGAGCATTGCATTAATCCCAGACATACAGAACCAGTAAACTGGCTTCTGCAGAAAATGGATTAAGAGCATTGCATTAATCACAGACATACATTACTAGTAAACTGGCATCCTGCAGTAAATGGATTCAGAGCATTGCATTAATTCCAGATATACATTACTAGTAAGGTGACTTCCTGCAGAAAATGGATTCTGAGCATTGCATTAATTCCAGATATACATTACTAGTAAACTGGCTTCCTGCAGAAATGGATTCAGAGCATCTCATTAATACCAGATATACAGAACTAGTAAACTGTAGCAGGAATATCTCGCGCTTAATGCTTCCCCTGCCACAGGTCTGTTAAACTGGGATGCTTTCAAAGCCCACGTGAGAGGAACATATATTAGAGAGATCAACGTGGTCAAAACCAAAACTAAAGTCAAAGAGGCCCAGTTACAGGAATTGGTGACTCGTGCTGAACAAGAGGTGGTCGAAACCCGCACGGCTGATGCCCATCTAAAACTGCAACGAGAACAAGACAACTACCGCAAATATTTAGAATCCATTAGCCAAAGGAAGTTACTGTTTCTGAAACATAATATATTTGAGCAGGGGGCTAGGACTGGGAAAATGTTGGCTCACTTGGCCAGAGCAGACTCCTCCCCCCCAATAATTCCATTGATTCGGTCCATGAATGGGGATGTCACTGATAATCCCAAAGACATCAGTGGTGTTTTTGGGTCGTACTATGAGCACTTGTATAAATCCCAGCTGGGGCCATATAGACACCAACTGCCGCATTACTTAGCAGGAATTGAATTGCCAACTTTAAACCCTGATCAGAGAGCAGCATTGGACGCTGAGATCGCGGTTGATGAGATAGAGCTAGCTGTTGGGGCATTCCCCAATGGGAAGTCACCAGGCAGAGACGGGTTGCCCATCGAACTTTATAAAACCTATGCTGCAACTCTCGCTCCCCAGTTACTAGCTGTCTACTCAGCAGCGCTAGATACTAGAGAACTTCCCCCATCAATGAGAGAGGCATCTATTATTGTTCTCCCAAAACCTGGTAAGAATCCGCAGGAATGTGGCTCATACAGACCCATCTCGCTTTTGAATTGTGACGCCAAAATTCTTGCTAAAATCTTAGCTCGGAGACTTATGCTGGCGATGGAAAGCATTATTGGCCCAGACCAGTCCGGATTTATGCCTGGCAAAAGCACAGCTGTGAATTTACGGAGGCTATACACAAACTTGTCCACGAATCATGACAACACAGGAAATAGACTGTTGGTGGCCCTGGACATTGCTAAAGCCTTCGACACAGTCGAATGGGCATACCTGTGGCAGGTGATGGACAAAATGGGGAGTGGTCCGAAGTTCCTAGCTTTTACCCAGCTGCTATATGCGAAACCTTCAGCACTGGTAACTGTCAACGGCATTTCCTCTCCTCACTTTGCTCTTACGCGGGGAACAAGACAAGGCTGCCCTCTCTCCCCACTCCTATTTGCTATGGCAATCGAACCTCTAGCGGCCGTTATAAGAAACTGTCTTCCTGTAGAAAATGGATTCAGAGCATTGTATTAATCTTAGACATACAGTGCCAGTAAACTGACTTTTTTGCAGAAAACAGATTTAGAGCATTGCATTAATCCCGACATACAGTACCAGTAAACTGGCTTCCTGTAGAAAATGGAGAAAATGGATTCAGAGCATTGTATTAATTTTAGACATACAGTACCAATAAACTGGCTGAAATGTGGGGTGGAAGTTGGAACTCTCTTCCATGTGTTCTGGGAATGCCCCTTTATGCAATGCTATTGGGAAAAAAATACTAGACTTTATTCAAACTAGGTTTGACTTACCGAATATTCGCTCCCCAGAGATATGTTTAATGGATCACACTGAACCACTTACCTTCCCCCAATGTCAGAGATTAATTTATTTGGAATTGTTGTATTATGCAAAAAAAAACAACATTTTGCTGACTTGGAAGGATACTAGCCCCCCTACTATGAGCCAATGGAAGAGACTGATAAACCAATAAACTGGCTTCTTGAAGAAAATGGATTCAGAGCATTGCATTAATCTTAAACATACAGTACCAGTAAACTGGCTTTCTGCAGAAAACAGATTCAGAGCATTGCATTAATCCCGACATACAGAACCAGTAAATTGGCTTCCTGCAGAAAATGGATTCAGATAATTGCATTATTCTTAGACATACAGTACCAGTAAACTGGCTTCTTGCAGAAAATGAATTCAGAGTATTGCATTAATCTTAGACATACAGTACCAGTAAACTGGCTTTCTGCAGAAAACAGATTTAGAGCATTGCATTAATCCCAGACATACAGTACCAGTAAACTGTCTTCCTGCAGAAAATGGATTAAGAGCATTGCATTAATCCCAGACATACATTACTAGAAAACTGGCATCCTGCAGAAAATGGATTCAGAGCATTGCTTTAATTCAAGACATACATTACTAGTAAATGGATTGAGAGCATTGCATTAATTCCAGATATACAGAACTAGTAAACTGGCTTCCTGCAGTAAATGGATTCAGAAAATTGCATTAATCTTAGACATACAGTACCAGTAAACTGGCTTCCTGTAGGAAATGGATTCAGAGCATTGCATTAATTCCAGACATACATTACTAGTAAACTGGCTTCATGCAGAAAATGAATTCAGAGCATTGCAGTGACCCCACATATGCAAATAGAACCACTGCAGCAAGTGGATTCAGAGAATTAAACTAACCCCACATATGCTGGTTGGCTTACTAAAGAGAATGGATAATGGACACTGCATTAACCCCACACATGCCAGTAAGATCACTGCTCACCCACACTTACACGAACAGAGTACCACAAAACTTGGATACAATGATAATAAACACACAAAAAGGTTAAAATTAAAAAAATGTTGCCATGAAATATTATTCATCTTCCTGATGGTCCTCCTGGCACAAGTACACAGAGGCCCAAACAGCCCCCCACCAGCCCACTTAATAGGGACTGTCTATGGCAACTTACATTGGCCAGAATCCACAGCTTGCCAGTCTGGTCCTAAATATGTTTATATTTGCTAGTATTTCTGTATAAAATGTGGCTGCTCTTACTTCTCAGAGTGTTAACTTTGGGTTTAATCTGGGCACCCTGAGATGCTACAGTTGCTATTCCCTTTAAACTTTTATTTCTCAAGGCATTTAAATCAGCTTTCAATGTCTAAGCCGCATTTGCTTTGATCTGTCGTGACTAATATCATGTTGTGCCAAATTGCTTCGGTGTGTGATACCAAAACATCTTTGAACCCCCAGGACACCATATTTTGCAAAGTTAACAGCCTAATTGAAAATTGACCTTGTTTAAGGTCAGGTGTCCTCATCTATGTTGTGTTCTTCATGATTCATGCAATTGAACACAGTACAAAACAGTATTCCAAAATGTAATGTATGGAAAGAATGGGTTGTGTACAAATGGAACACACAGTATGTCATGTATTACACAACAAACACAAGGCCAGAACCTTTAGAAACATTTTAGATGTTTTTATTGAACAATTCGAAGAAGAATGAAAAATTGGAATGCTTAAATGCTGCTTTCAAAGGTCGCAGGAAATCATGTTTTTTTTCGAAACGTATCGGTTAATAGTGCTGCTCCCGCTGAGTTCTGCTCTAAAAACTATTTTTTATAAGAGCAAACATAATTTTATTATATTTAAAATGTTTAAATTTGCATGGGGCTAGACATATTGTCGTTTTTCCAGGTGTCCCCAGTCACGTGACTTGTGCTCTGAAAAACTTCAGTCACTCTTAACTGCTACACTGCAAGTTGTAGTGATATCACCCGCCTCCCTTCCCTCCCCAGCAGCCCATCAACAACCTGTCAACAAAACAATGGGCAGCTAACCACATAGAGAATAGCACCGAAGCAGGAAAAACCTTAGGTGCTATTCTTATGTTTACCACTAGATTGGGTTAGGGAGCATGAGCTAAGTCTTGGTAAAATACAATGGGAAAAAACAATAGTTTCAAAGCAGTTCCATCCTGAAGTGCTGGCTCCTTCTCAAAGCTCTAAATCAGGCCAAAAAAAAAAACAAAAAAACTGAGATTGCGCCTCCACACCAATATTACAGCTAATACATAATCTATTTCTCTGGTTCAAGAATACAATTTTAAATGGTCGAGTGAATTATTGCAATGTAAACAGTGTAATGTAGAAATAAAAAGTAAACCATAAAAATCATGACAGAATCCCTTTAAGTACATTTACAATGTCATACTCGTTAATAATGTTAATGAATGAATTTTGGAAAGTAACACTGTATTTCATTATTCAAAAAAACAAAACAAAAAAAAAGAACAGTTGCTGGGTGGAGATCCCCTGGAAAAGATTGGCTAGACAGCACTTTCACTGTTCCAACCCTGCCTATACACACTGCTGAAAAATGATTTGGGCTTCTCGGTTCATTTCTTCTAAAGCAGATGCTAAAGAAGGCAATATTCTACGTGAATTTTAAAAATGGATGACAAGTTAAAATATACGGAGCATGGTAGTGATTACAGCAGGGGGTGAACATTTAAGTTCTTTTTCATAGAGCTCATGTGCAATCAAGAATATTCAGATGAAATAGGTAATTTTATTTTATTGGACCTCAACAAAAATCCAAATCTTTGGGGTGTCCTGATGAAGAGAGTAGATTGCTTGAAAACTTGTAGGGAAAAAAAGGAATTCGACAAAACTGCTGCTAAATAGTCCAGTGAGTAACTTATCAGAGCTGGTTATTTTCAGAAGGTCAAATAGTGCTGGTCCTGTAGAAGGTACACGACACATTGTAATGCTCAACACTATTATTGTATTGCATTAGTAGGTAGTGTCGATTGACCCACCAGAACACCAGGAGAAATTCTAGTGGACCCCACCATTCAGGGTCCATGTAGCAGTTGTCTGCAGGGGGAGACAGAAATCATGGCAGTTGGGTGGAAGGTATTTTTAATGGAGGGAGTAAGGGATGGTTGGGGGCAGCAGCAGAGAGAGAAGTTGGGTCCTCTGGTAGGTCTAAGGGTCTCCAGCAAAATGAGCAGTTAATAAAAGGAAAATGAAATTTGATGGATATAGTGGGACATGTGGGAATAGCCAGTGTTGGACTGGCCCACCGGGATACCAGGAAAACTCCCGGTGGGCCCGAGTGTCAGTAGCCCCTCATGCTGCTAAACTTTTGTCCTATTTCATGGCCATTCCCTATTTCTATGAGAACTAAGAGGCTAAATAGATAGAATAATTGATTATAGTATAAAGAGAAGATACTAAGAAAATAGAGGTTGACTGAGGAGAGGAAGAATATTAGTACTGAGAGTGGCCCCTGGTCTAAGGTTTTTGGGTGGGTCCCTGTTGTCCCAGTCCGACACTGGGAATAGCCACTGGGTTATTCTTGGAACCACAGAAGATGCTGTTCTGTTCTAAAGTCATTATAGGTGACATGTTTGTGCTAATAAAATGGAATGGAATAACTAATGAATGAAGCGTCTTCTAACAGTTTTTATCGACTGTATATTACGGTACAGTAAATCTGAAAGAGGTGGAGACACATATTTAATAGGATGTTATCTTTATTAATATGTATCCATGACATACAAAAAAAACTGTACTGTGGTGCTCAAGACCAGTTCAATCCCAGATGCTCAAAAGCAGTTCAATCCCAAATGCTCAAAACCAGTTCAAAACCAGTTCAATCCCAAATGCTCAAAACCAGTTCAATCCCAAATGCTCAAAACCAGTTCAATCCCAAATGTTTAAAACCAGTTCAATCCCAGATGCTCAAAACAAGATAAATCCCAGATTCTCAAAACCAGTTCAATCCCAGGTTGCCATACTTTGGGTCATATCCAACAACCCATATTAAAGTGGACCTGTCACCCACACATAAAAAGCTGTATGACAGTCCTTTGCAAATGAAACATGAAATCCAAATTCTTTTTTTTTTTATTTAACCATCCATACCTGTTATAAAGGAGTCTAAAGATCTGAGCTGTCAATCAAATATTCCAGTTACTTTCACTTTCAGCTCAACACTTACTAGATGTCGCTGCCATCTTCACATTCACCCTCCCTCTTCATTCCCTATACTGTAATTATGTACTGAACTGCACTGAATGGACATTAGGTCTCCTATTCTGACAAATACACAAGATTTTCTGATGATACACAAGTTGCCTTAAAAAAACACAAAACAGCAGCTGTCTGCTTACTGTGATTGTGTAATTCCAAAAAGGTGGCACAATTTAAAGGGGTTGTTCGCCTTTAACTATTTCTTAGGGTGACAGGTCCCCTTTAAAGAAACAGTTTTTGGCACCTATTGTTCATCTGCCTGTTGAAGAAATTCCACCTAGAAATCGACTAAGTAATTAGTTTAAGGGTGCATTAGGGGTGCATTAGTTTAGGGGTGAAAAACATGTAAATCAAGTAGATGTGTCTTACTTTGACAGAGCTCAGAGTTGTAGGAAAGTAGGAAGTGACTGATGGAAGCTGTATGAATTCAGAGCTCCACCGTATGACTCCTGTCCTCTTTTTCTTCCCTTTTAGCTGTTTATACTCTATATTTTGGTCTTACTCCATATTTTAGATCTCTTCTAATGTTTTTTGTTTCTCACTAATTCTTCTTTTCCTTCTTCCTCTTTTCGTTTCTCCCCTTTTCCTCATATTTCACTTGCCTTCTCCCTTACATTTCATCTTCTCCAATCTATCCTGTTCAAGATTATTTCTTGTCTTGTGGCAAGTCATAAGGTGATGCCTGGGGTAAAACAAAGGTTTTTCAATCTGAGACCCTAAAAAGAAATATATTTTGTCAATTTCCCAGCTGCCCCAAGTCATGTGACTTGTGCTCTGATAAACTTCAATCACTCTTTACTGCTGTACTGCAAGTTGGAGTTATATCACCCCCCTCCCTTCCCCCCCCCCCAGCAGCCAAACAACAGAACAATGGGAAGGTAACCAGATAGCAGCTCCCTAACACAAGATAACAGCTGCCTGGTAGATCTAAGAACAACACTCAATAGTAAAATCCAGGTCCCACTGAGACACATTCAGTTACATTGAGAAGGAAAAACAGCAGCCTGCCAGAAAGCATTTCTCTCCTAAAGTGCAGGCACAAGTCACATAATCAGGGGCAGCTGGGAAATTGAGAAAATGTCTAGCCCCATGTCAGATTTCAAAATTGAATATAAAAAAATCTGTTTGCTCTTTTGAGAAATCGATTCAGTGCAGAATTCTGCTGGAGTAGCACTATTAACTGATGCGTTTCGAAAAAAACATGTTTTCCGATGACAGGATCCCTTTAAAGTCAATGGGCGTCTATTAATTGTCGCCAGAGTCAAAAAATTTTGACGCTGCAAATTTTCTTCTAATGTTTTTGTTTCTCACTAATTCTCCTTTTCCTTCTTCCTCTTTCCTTTTATTTTCTCCCCGTTTTCTCATATTTCACTTGCCTCCTCCCTTACATTCCATTTCTCCAGTCTGTCCTGTTCATGATTATCTCTTGTCTGGTGGCAAGTCATAAGGGAATGCATGGGCTAAAACAAAGGTTTTTTCTATCTGAGCGCTAAAAAGAAATATAGAAATGTTGATAATTAGATGGAGTGGATAATGTAATGTACAAGACTCTGGATTTCTAATTGGTTGATTATTTGCTATGATTGGATGGGAGGTCCAACTGTTTAAACCTTTCATTTGGCTATGGTAAGGGGAGAAAGCCATAGTGTTGGCAGGACATTTCAGGCTACATTATTTAGGGATTGAGTAGACTAGAAGGCCAACTGAAACCTGAACACACCTGGAGATGTCATGGTGTCAACCCACCATTCATGTATTAGTTGGCATGGTCTATATAGAAATATCAGGGACATCAAGCATCCACCCTTTGTCTTCTCCTGCCACCCCTCCCCAACATGATAATTATTATAAAAGCCTCAATTTCCTGTTCCCTTTCTTAACAAAATGTTGTTTGTTTGCGGTTGGAGAGAACTTTATTGGAGCAACTTCAAAGTCCTTCAAAGGATTTTTTAGAAAATGAAGAACTTTATGTTTCTTTTAAGAATTGTTACTTTGCTCCTCTGAACAGTCTCATCAACTTCAAGAAAGTGGTTTTCTGGCAAGGGTTCCCAAGCTAGCATGGAGTCATGGAGATGTTTGTTTCACAGAACCATTAACCCTTAGGGGAAATCATTATCAGTCATCAGTAACACAAGTATCTTGTCCTTTCTGTAGTCGCCTGATTCTGTTGCTAAATCGGTTTGTCTCAGTAATATCTATGGGCAGAGGCAGCAGAATTTACACATTACAAATATTGTACTGGCGATAAAGGACTTGTTCATCCTTTATTTTGTTGTGCAGCTCTCAGGCTTGGAATGGAAACTGGTATTTGTTTCAATGGAAAATGATTAGTAGAGAGCCTGAAAAAAAACAACAACGATAAAACTAAAGAAAGGGCTGGAATAGGAAAACGAATGGTTCCAAATCCATACTAGTGACGATCGAATTGGAATGGATTTGCTGCGAAACTCAGCACTTCGTCATCTGCAAATTTTTTGAAACTGCGATCAAAAAGGATCAAAAAAAGAAAAAACGTCCAATAAATTTAATGCATTTGGATGAAAAAGTTGCTGAGACAAAAAAGTCGCCACAAGAAAAACACATTGACTCTAAAGGAGAATTCAACCGTTTAAAAAAAAAAACCCCTACCCCCCACCCCACAAAGACCCCCCTCCCTCCTCCCCCCAGCATAGCTGCCCCCCGGAAATGCCCCTAACTTTATACTTACCCCTTGGAGCAGATTCAGGCATCGGAGTTGGAGACCAGCGAAGCGGCGCATGCTCAGTTGGAGCAATTTGCCGGTTTGCAAAACTTCGCATGCACTGAAATGGACCGAATATGCCAAAGCGCCAGAAGAAAACACGAAGACCTTGTGCTGGGGGGGAGAAGGGAGGGGGTCTACGTGGGGTGGGGGGGTAGGATTTTTTTTTTCAAAACTACTGAATTCTCCTTTAATGCCCTTGGAGTTACAAAAAATTGGAGCACGTAAAAATCAACTTTTCAAAAGTGCAAACATATTGTCAGTTTCCCAGGTGGCATGTGACGTGTGCTCTGATAAATTTCATTCACTCTTTACTGCTGCACTGCAAGTTGAAGTGATACCGTCCCCCTCCCTTTCCACTGATAAGCCTAACAATAGAACAATGGGAATGTAACCAAATAACAGCTGCCTGGTAGATCTAAGAACAGCACTCAATAATAAAAATCCATGTCCCACTGCGACACATTCTGTTACATTGAGTAGTAGAAACAACAGGCTGCCAGAAAGCAGTTCCATAGTGCAGCACTGGCTCTTTCTGAAAGCACATGACCTGGCAAAATTACCTGAGATGCACCTACACACCAATATTACTAAAAATATTTACTAAAAAAAATACATTCTTGGTTAAGGAATTACATTTTATATGGTATTACTATTTGCAGTGTACACAATGTAATTTAGAAATACATACTACACCATAAAATCACGAAAGTATCCCTTTAAAATTAGGGGCAGATTTACTGTGGTTTGAATTGTTAATTTGAATTTGAATTTTCAAAAAAAAAATTGTTCAAAATTCGAATTTTAAACCACCAACTCAAATTCATCAACTGGAATTCGAAGGTGAGTTTCATCACACCTTGACACTGAAAACAGTTCTAGTTTGACTATTTTCCACCTAAAACCTGTCGAGTTCATGCAGAAGTCAGTGGCAGAGGTCCCTTGAACTATTTAAAGATGTTAATTGTAGTAATGAGCCAAATATTTGCCAAGTTTTGCTTCAAAAATGATGCCTCATAGACTTCAATGGGAGGAAAAAAATGTTGCACATCAAAAAAAAAATATTAAGTCCAAATGAAAAAAACTTTTTTTTATATTATAAAATCTGAATTTTTAGTGTGAAAAAAACCTAAATTTTTTCGAGATTTATTATAGCCCGAGGATGGAAAAAGTCAGAATCCGAAATTCTTCCATCTCAGACCTGCCGAGGTTGTATATAAGCCAATGGGAGAGGTCCCTTTCCCATTTGGACGTTTCGGTGGTCTGTGCTGGCATGTGCCCAAAAATCCTACTATTGCGAACTTTTTTGGCAAAAATCGGAAAAATTAAGTCCTTTCAGGAAAAAAGCCCTTTAAAATCGAGCGATTCCGGAAAAAAAAAATCTGAAAAAATCAATAAGATTTGGATTTTTTATTTATTATGATTTTTGGTCTGGGGGCCAAAGGCCCGTGCCAAGCCAGAAAATGTTTAATTTTCTAATAAAATACTAGGAGTAATGATTTTTTTAATTTGGTTTATTTTTTCACTTTTTTTATGATTCTTCAAAATCTATATATTTCTTTCCATTCGCTCCCACCATATTTCAGGCCCTTCATGTTCAGGTTTGATACATTATTAGTTGATCCATTTCCCAGCAGCATCGGAAGGGAGAGGGAAATCCCAGTAAAGAGGGGTCGCCACCTTTTAGTTCTGGCCCTACCGTCCAATGATGTAGGGGGTGAGCCAGAGAGGAGAGGGGTTGTGATGTTTTGGGGGCGGGTTGTGCCATTTCAGGGGTGGAGTCACAAAGTTTTGAAACCGGTTTGGCCAGGAAGGAACTGCATCTATTGGATTAGGTGAGTAGGAGAGCTAAGAGGGGCGCATCTGAAAATGTGATATCTCATATCCTGCTGAAGTTGTATATAAGCCAATGGGAGAGGCTCCTGTCCTATTTGGAAGTTTCTGTGGTCTTTGCTGGAATTAGCCAAAAATCTGACTATTTCGGACTAATTCTGGCTCTTTGGGAAAAAGCCTGAAAAAATCGTACGATTCAGATTTTCGCTCAATTTTATTGAGTTTGTCCCTGATCTGATTAAATTGTGCTTTTTAAATAATAAATAAGGTCCAATCGTGGATTCTAGTTTGGTTGGACTTTTTTTGTTGAAATAAAAAAATCAGATTTTGATAAATATACCCCAAGTTACCAGGAGCTGCATTTTTGCTGTGCCAATGAGGTGAGTAGAGAAACCCCTGCAAGACACAATGGGTGTTTTGCTTTGCCGAAAAATTCGCAAATCTCCATCGAAATGGCTAAATTTAGCAAAATGCCAATTTTGACGCCTGCGTCAATTCGCATAAATTTTGATGTTGGTGTTGAAGTCACTGGGCGTCCGAATAGTGTTGACGCATGACCGTTTTGACGCGAGTGAGTTTTCTGACACACGTTCAAAATTTTTCAACGCAGACTAATTTTGGCTGCAGTTTTGCGAATGTATTCGCCGCAAATTCACACCTGGCGAATTTATTCACCCATCCCTAACAATGGAGCATCGATCCTGCCAGCGACTCAGACTAATTCCTGATAGAATCTTTTACAGCAGTTTTGTTATCCCACTTTTCTAGTTTGGGGGGGGGTATTATTGGGGTGATGGGATCCCTGTCTTCTTTGGGGCATTTAAAAAAAAACAGAATACTCTCAGAACAAGTGTATTATCGTTTTAGAAATACGCGAAAATCCAAAAATATTTGGACGTGCGTCTGAAAAGTCACTCACATCAAAACCATCGCATTTGTGACTTCACGGCGAATTTCCGCATTTCAGAAATTCGCCGGTGTCAAAAAAATTTGGACACATGGCGGAAAAGTTGCTTGCGTCAAAACCATCACATTTGGCAGTCGCAAATTTCACATTTTAGAAATACGCAAAACTTCGGCGAAAATTTGCCAGGCGTTGGAAAAGTCGTTTGCTTCAAAACCATGGCGCGTCAACACTATTCAGATGCCCATTGACTTTAAAGTCGGCGTCAAAATTTGAGTTTCATAATTTTTTTGCCATTTCACGAATTTCGCAAGAGATTTGCAAATTTTTTTCACTAGTACTGAGAGTGGGTCCCTGATGTAAGGTTTTTGGGTGGGCCCCTATTGTCCCAGTCAGGGACTGAATGACTAAATCTCAAATTGGAGGCTTTAGGCTTTAAATCCAATGGATTAAAAGGTTTTTGCCTGAATGTGTTAAAGTTTCCTCTAACATGTCATAGAGTTTTCTGTAGACAGAATTGGGCCCCCAGCACCGGAGAGACCCCATGACAAAAAAAAGTGCAACAGGTTTAAATTGTGTAACTGTTAAATATGATGAATAGATTCCAACCTGCTGCAACTCCCAGCACCTTGCCAACAGTGAAGGCTGGATGGCCGAATATTGGGCTTTAGTGATTCCCATAATTCATTGCCCTTTCCTGTTGCTGAATGTATAACTGTCTGTTTATTGTGCAGTGAGACTGTGCTTATCACGTGGTCTATACTGTATATATATATATATGTATATTTTTTTCTCTTTAATGCCCAGCTTGGCGATGACCAAGGGCTAGTCCTGATGACTACTGTGGCCATGCCGGTCTTCAGTAAGGAGAACGAGACCGTGAGTATTTATTGTGGGTAAAGTACCTCTTACCAGTTCTATGTTTTACTCTGTACATGTTTGGGGTTCCCAATGCGTTGACTTGTGTTATTGCTGGTTTATTCCCATGAATCATTTGTATCAAGGTGATTTATGGCAGTTACAGTTATGTGCGTGATACTGATACACAGATAAATATATATAGGGGGGAACCAGCTTTAGGAGTAAATGATTTTATATATAGTCATTATATTTCCTGGAAAGAGGGATTCATATATTCCAGCTGCTGCTCACATATGGCACAACCAGTTTAAGGCAAGAGATATTGGACAACCTTGCTGGGAGCTCTGCATGGATCCACTTACATCTGTGATACTCACTTGTTGGATCCACTTACATCTGTGATACTCACTTGTTGGATCCACTTACATCTGTGATACTCACTTGTTGGATCCACTTACACCTTTGATACTCATTTGTTATTATTATTATTATTAACAACGTGTATTTATATAGCTCCAACATATTGTGTAGCACTGTAAAGTAAATGTTATTATACAACTAAATCACATGAATTCTATACATAGAACATATGGAGTTACATACATCACAATCAATACAGGTACAAAATGTGAGGAAGGCCCTATGCAGAAAGAGCTTACACTCTAAAGGGAAGGGAGTAATACACAAGGTGTGGGAGTGGGCAAGATCAAATTAAGTGGGTGAGAAATGTGGTACTTTATGTGGCTTAACTACCAAAGGCTCATGCCAGGGTTGGTCTTGGAAAAACCCAGTGGGCTTAGCCAACTCAGGCCTCCTTCCCTCCTGTAACTATGGGTGCAATAGGTGGTAAGGACAGAGCCCCATTATGGCCAGCACCTCCTACCATACCTGCAAATGGTACCTATATTATGGAATAAATAAGGGGTGGAAGAGGGGATACCTACGTGCATCCCCCGTCTGCTCCACCTGGAAGGACCCCTACTGACACTTTGTAGGATAAATCAGCCCTGCAAGTCTGTCCAGTTAAATGTTAATACCCCTTCTTGACATGTGGAGGGAACACCGGCCCCCGTACTTTCACTCATTAGTTCATATGATTTCCCATACAAACAGGCCAGTGCAATTTGTATGTTTCTCCAAAACAGGGCAAGAGACAAAATGCATGAAACTGGGGTACCATTGAAATTATGTGGTCATGCCTCAGGGTGCAGCTCTTTGTAATCCTAAAATAGAGCTGCGTCTCTCTCTGCATTGCCACAAGAAGGGCAGGGGAATGGCATGTGGGCACAAGCTGCACAGTGACACTAGGGGCGACCTACTTAAAGGACCAGTAACATCAAAAAAATAAAAAAATAAATTCTTTGTATATAACGGAAAAAAAAACACACACGCTGGATTGACGCCCTGTCGCCTTTTCTGATGAGGAGCGTATTATTTATTAATAAAGACTTTACGATTGAAGTTAAATATGTATTGGTGTTTTTTTTCTCGTTATATTGCACAAGGCTAAAGTTTGAGCTTGTCAATAGCAGCAATAATCCAGGACTTCAAACTTGTCACAGGGGGTCACCATCTTGGAAAGTGTCTGTGACACTCACATGCTCAGTGGGCTCTGATTGGCTGTTGAGAAGCTAAGCTTAGGGCTCGTCACTAATTATCCAGCAGAAAATGAGCTTCCCTGGCTGTAATATAAGCTGATGCT
The DNA here is from genome assembly GCF_017654675.1 of Xenopus laevis. Classification (NCBI taxonomy): domain Eukaryota; kingdom Metazoa; phylum Chordata; class Amphibia; order Anura; family Pipidae; genus Xenopus; species Xenopus laevis. The sequence continues at coordinate 129,789,144 of NC_054378.1, read as the reverse complement.
ACAGGTTTGCTGATTATTCAATTCTGATGCTAATTGCACTGGTTTCTGTGCTGCCATGTAGTAATTATGTGTATTAATTACTAATCAGCCTTATATTGTGACATTTCTATTCTATGTGTACTGTATATTGTGAGTGGCTCCCTAAGCTCAGTAAGTGACAGCAGCACAGAGCATGTGAATCAGTGAATCAGCAGAAAAGAAGATGGGGAGCTACTGGGGCATCTTTGGAGACACAGATCTTTACTGCTAAAGGGCTGTGGTTGCCTTGGGCTGGTACAGAAGCACAAAACATCATGTACAACATTTCTAACTACTTCTTTAGTTAGGCTTTAGTTCTCCTTTAAAACATTTAAGGCAAAAATGAATGTTATACAGTAGTGATGAGTCAGAAAAAAGTCACCCTGCTCCCAAACCTCACCAGACCCGCACATGACCAGCACTTTTATTTAAAGACCCACGCCCTGACCCGCCCATCTTTTACATCACAAAAGGGGGTGGGGCATATAATTAGTGGCTGCCTGCTCAACCTAAACCTGCCTGTGATCCGCAAACAGCGTACGGAAGTTGGCCCGACCAGCCCGCACCCCACTATTATACAGCAATGAATGTTATATTCTAATGGCACTTATTTCACACAACGTTACTAGTGATGGGCGAATCTCTTCCGGTTCGCGACGCCGGAAAATGTGCGAATTTCCCGCAAAATCCGCGAAACGGCGAAAAATCGTGTAAGCGGAAAGTTCACGAAAAATTTGTGAAATTCTAACGTTTTCATGAAAAAATCGTGATAATCGGAAATTGCCGCAGGTGAATTTTCACCGCCGAATTAACAGGAATTCGCCACCAATTTGTGGGCCAAATTTATTCGCCCATCACTAAACGTTACAAGTATATATATTTCCCTTGCTGCCTGTACATTACTCTCCCACTAGGGGCGCTATTATAGTTTATCTATGGAAGGGACATCCTTTATTTCCCAATCATAACTCGCTGACAGATGCTACAAACTGCCAGGTGCAACAGTGCAGACTTTCTGCCCAACTTCTAAAGACCTTAAGATAAATATTTCTAGAAAACAGCTGCCGGGAGTTGTAAATCTATGAGCAGAAGAAGGGAAGGAATTTTTCTCTTTTTGATGAAAATCAGAGCTCTGGAAAGAGTTGTGCGGAATGCTGAATATTTACATATTGACAGAAATGCTGTGTAGCTGCCGGACTCTGTGCAACTTCTGTAGATACCGAGACTCCCCTGAGACGCCTGCCCAGGGCCCAATGATTAGAATTCTTGGGGGAAAAAATCCTTTAAGGAACAGTAACACCAAAAAATTAAAGTGTTTTAAAGTAATGAAAATATCATGTATCGTTGCTCTGAACTGCTAAAACGGATCAGTTTGCTTCAGAAACACTACTAAAGTTCATATAAACAAGCTGCTGTGTAGCCATGGGGGCAGCCATTCAAGCACAGGATACACAGTAGATAACAGATAAGTACTACTAAAGTTCATATAAACAAGCTGCTGTGTAGCCATGGGGGCAGCCATTCAAGCACAGGATACACAGTAGATAACAGATAAGTACTACTATAGTTTATATAAACAAGCTGCTGTGTAGCCATGGGGGCAGCCATTCAAGCACAGGATACACAGTAGATAACAGATAAGTACTACTAAAGTTCATATAAACAAGCTGCTGTGTAGCCATGGGGGCAGCTATTCAAGCACAGGATACACAGTAGATAACAGATAAGTACTACTATAGTTTATATAAACAAGCTGCTGTGTAGCCATGGGGGCAGCCATTCAAGCACAGGATACACAGTAGATAACAGATAAGTACTACTATAGTTTATATAAACAAGCTGCTGTGTAGCCATGGGGGCAGCCATTCTAGCACAGGATACACAGTAGATAACAGATAAGTACTACTATAGTTTATATAAACAAGCTGCTGTGTAGCCATGGGGGCAGCCATTCAAGCACAGGATACACAGTAGATAACAGATAAGTACTACTATAGTTTATATAAACAAGCTGCTGTGTAGCCATGGGGGCAGCCATTCAAGCACAGGATACACAGTAGATAACAGATAAGTACTACTATAGTTTATATAAACAAGCTGATGTGTAGCCATGGGGGCAGCCATTCAAGCACAGGATACACAGTAGATAACAGATAAGTACTACTATAGTTTATATAAACAAGCTGCTGTGTAGCCATGGGGGCAGCCATTCAAGCACAGAATACACAGTAGATAACAGATAAGTACTACTATAGTTTATATAAACAAGCTGCTGTGTAGCCATGGGGGCAGCCATTCAAGCACAGGATACACAGTAGATAACAGATAAGTACTACTATAGTTTATATAAACAAGCTGCTGTGTAGCCATGGGCAGGCACGTTTCAGGGGCTGCTGCCGCCTGAGGGCCGCATCGCTAGTGCAGTGAGCGCTATTGCTTTTGCTGCCCCTGGTAACTGGCCGATCCGTGCCGCCTGAGGCAAGATTCTCACCTTGCCTCATGGCCGGAGCGGCCCTGGCCATGGGGGCAGCCATTCAAGCACAGGATACACAGTAGATAACAGAGAAGTACTACTAGTACTTATCTGTTATCTACCCAATAAAGAGGAGCCCACCGGTGAGTCAGGTGAATGTCTGAAACACAAACACAGCCTGATCCACGTTTGCACCCACAGATCCACTAAAAAGCAATTTGGCACTTATTATGAGCACCTGCAGAGCTTCTATGATCATGGTGGTGAAATGGGCAGAATCATACAGTTTGCCATTCAGCATATAATCGGTTAATCCTAAAGGGAACATTCCTTTTCATCACTGTGGATTCTTATGCTCTCACCAAATGACAGCTGTTCCTCCTCATTTGCTTTTCCTTTAAATTCACCAGTGGCTTTTGAAATGTTGGCAGAACAAAGCCCCCGGGCAGCTGTAACTGTAATTTAATGGATTTATGACAATGTGAAAATAATTATGTCTGTGATTCTTTGCGATTGGTCGGTTACCTTTTCTCAGAAGCCTGTGTCTTTTCTCTGATATTTGTGCAGAGAACAGAGGGGGTTCTGCTGGGCGTTGTCGGCACGGATGTACCTGTGAAAGAACTTTTGAAGGCCATTCCAAAATATAAGGTAAATCTTCAGACGTGAATGGTAATTGTTTGTTAGATCAAGGCCTTTGGGGCCTCCAAAATAGATGGGAGAGTCTTTCTTACTCATCTCACAGGTGAGTTCTGCTATTGGGGAATGTGAAATGATTTCTCAATTTAAATAATTTAGACGGAGAACAAAACAATAGAAAAGGATAGCTCATAAGGAACATTTTATATCTAGAACATGAGATATTCTTTTATGAGGGACACATTCCAACAATTGTAATAACCTTGGTGACCCATCTTGGTTTTCCATTCTTCTTCTGGCTGCATTTGGAGGCCAAGCATTACACACATGGCAACTCTTAGTCTTAGTTTTGGCCTTCACTTCCCTCATTGCCTGTAGATTATCTGTTTCTCCCAGACAAAGTTTTAACATTTACATTGATGATGCTGAAAACTCACCAATATTTGCACATCTATAGAATTCACACCCACACAATGGTGGCATGGCCATTCTGTGCTTCAAATGATGGGATATAACTTGGAGGGGCTAGGGTGTGATCAGAAACTTCATGGAAAATAGTTTAGGGCGGCTAATATCTTTGGGCAGGTCCTGGTTCTCTCAAACCCTCAATGGATCACCCTTGCCTTGCATATTTAAGGAATCCATTGATTCCTGAACTGTGGGACAGGATCTAGGGAGACCTATAGTGATGAAAAAGAGGGGCCCATGCTAAAGGTCAGTTATGGTGAGTGATTATTTACTGTTTTTGGGAACCCTTTAGCTATAGGCTAGGGTCTTTAGTTAAAGGTTTCCCAAAAACATGTGTGGCCTTGTTATGAGATAAAGAGCAACCCACAAATAAGTTTCACTGCAAAGAGGAACCCAAAAAGTCTGAAGACCTCTGCACTGAGGCTGCAAGTATTCACCTGTGGCACCAATACAGCACCCCCAGATGTTCTTAGAGCCACTTGTAACACTATTATATGGCACATCCGTAGAATAGAATAACAATATTGCTGCCTACCTGCTGCTGATCTGGGAATCTTGGGAAACTTGGAACCTGCCTGTCACCAGGTTGTGTTCCCTTGTGGCTTTCATCATCCTTTGGACTATTGTCCCTCTCCCAGCCAATCAAATTTCTTCCCTGCCACTGATCAACTGGTAGGGCAGAGCTATGGTGCGAGGGTTGAGTAGATCAGAAAGATCACTTGAAGGACACGGAATGGGTGTAAAACCCCCTTAACTCTGGGATGGTGAGAGCTGAAGTTACAATTAATACAGGGACACATACATGTGCTTTCCGTGCTCTGCATCGTCTTGTGTCTCCAACTTGGTCTCTTACTTCAATAAGACAGAAAAAAAGCAGGAACTGATTTGAATCCAAATCCTATTATGATCAAATACTGTTTCTTTATGTAAGAGATATGTTTCCTACCCTCTAGATCTCTACTCTAAGTAACCGCACATTGAATATAAAAGACTCGCACTTAGTCTCCTCCTTTGATCCCCATCCCTAGTAAAATAGCTGGTGAGGTTTCTCTCATAACATTTGCTGACTTATTGGATAATCTGTGTCATCGCATAATAAAAACGATTCTTGGAAAGGCTGTTAGAGAATATAAACAAGTGCAGAGTCTATGAT